>NC_133994.1:10774431-11019431 GCF_047716275.1 Strix uralensis
GCTCTGTGCTTTCTTTCGTTCTGAACAAGTGTTACTGTTTTCTGCACAAAAGCGATTCTGCGAAGTAATGTGAACACTTCTGCTTCCCAGGCACAGAGAAGGTGCTAGCAGGGAATTCTCTGCCTGCCTTTCCCCAGTGCTCTGCAAGCTCTCCAGGACAACATAAAATCTGGGGCTCTGTGCTTTCTTTCGTTCTGAACAAGTGTTACTGTTTTCTGCACAAAAGCGATTCTGCGAAGCAATGTGAACACTTGTGCTTCCCAGGCACAGAGAAGGTGCTAGCAGGGAATTCTCTGCCTGCCTTTCCCCAGTGCTCTGCAAGCTCTCCAGGACAACATAAAATCTGGGGCTCTGTGCTTTCTTTCGTTCTGAACAAGTGTTACTGTTTTCTGCACAAAAGCGATTCTGCGAAGCAATGTGAACACTTCTGCTTCCCAGGCACAGAGAAGGTGCTAGCAGGGAATTCTCTGCCTGCCTTTCCTCAGTGCTCTGCAAGCTCTCCAGGACAACATAAAATCTGGGGCTCTGTGCTTTCTTTCGTTCTGAACAAGTGTTACTGTTTTCTGCACAAAAGCGATTCTGTGAAGCAATGTGAACAGGCACAGAGAAGGTGCTAGCAGGGAATTCTCTGCCTGCCTTTCCCCAGTGCTCTGCAAGCTCTCCAGGACAACATAAAATCTGGGGCTCTGTGCTTTCTTTCGTTCTGAACAAGTGTTACTGTTTTCTGCACAAAAACGATTCTGCGAAGCAATGTGAACACTTGTGCTTCCCAGGCACAGAGAAGGTGCTAGCAGGGAATTCTCTGCCTGCCTTTCCCCAGTGCTCTGCAAGCTCTCCAGGACAACATAAAATCTGGGGCTCTGTGCTTTCTTTCGTTCTGAACAAGTGTTACTGTTTTCTGCACAAAAACGATTCTGCGAAGCAATGTGAACACTTGTGCTTCCCAGGCACAGAGAAGGTGCTAGCAGGGAATTCTCTGCCTGCCTTTCCCCAGTGCTCTGCAAGCTCTCCAGGACAACAGCAAATCTGGGGCTCTGTGCTTTCTTTCGTTCTGAACAAGTGTTACTGTTTTCTGCACAAAAGCGATTCTGCGAAGCAATGGGAACACTTCTGCTTCCCAGGCACAGAGAAGGTGCTAGCAGGGAATTCTCTGCCTGCTTTTCCCCAGTGCTCTGCAAGCTCTCCAGGACAACATAGAATCTGGGGCTCTGTGCTTTCTTTCGTTCTGAACAAGTGTTACTGTTTTCTGCACAAAAGCGATTCTGCGAAGCAATGTGAACAGGCACAGAGAAGGTGCTAGCAGGGAATTCTCTGCCTGCCTTTCCCCAGTGCTCTGCAAGCTCTCCAGGACAACAGCAAATCTGGGGCTCTGTGCTTTCTTTCGTTCTGAACAAGTGTTACTGTTTTCTGCACAAAAGCGATTCTGCGAAGCAATGGGAACACTTCTGTTTCCCAGGCACAGAGAAGGTGCTAGCAGGGAATTCTCTGCCTGCTTTTCCCCAGTGCTCTGCAAGCTCTCCAGGACAACATAGAATCTGGGGCTCTGTGCTTTCTTTCGTTCTGAACAAGTGTTACTGTTTTCTGCACAAAAGCGATTCTGCGAAGCAATGTGAACATTTCTGCTTCCCAGGCACAGAGAAGGTGCTAGCAGGGAATTCTCTGCCTGCCTTTCCCCAGTGCTCTGCAAGCTCTCCAGGACAACATAAAATCTGGGGCTCTGTGCTTTCTTTCGTTCTGAACAAGTGTTACTGTTTTCTGCACAAAAGCGATTCTGCGAAGCAATGGGAACACTTCTGTTTCCCAGGAACAGAGAAGGTGCTAGCAGGGAATTCTCTGCCTGCTTTTCCCCAGTGCTCTGCAAGCTCTCCAGGACAACATAGAATCTGGGGCTCTGTGCTTTCTTTCGTTCTGAACAAGTGTTACTGTTTTCTGCACAAAAGTGATTCTGCGAAGCAATGTGAACATTTCTGCTTCCCAGGCACAGAGAAGGTGCTAGCAGGGAATTCTCTGCCTGCCTTTCCCCAGTGCTCTGCAAGCTCTCCAGGACAACATAAAATCTGGGGCTCTGTGCTTTCTTTCGTTCTGAACAAGTGTTACTGTTTTCTGCACAAAAGCGATTCTGCGAAGCAATGGGAACACTTCTGTTTCCCAGGAACAGAGAAGGTGCTAGCAGGGAATTCTCTGCCTGCTTTTCCCCAGTGCTCTGCAAGCTCTCCAGGACAACATAAAATCTGGGGCTCTGTGCTTTCTTTCTGCTGAACAAGTGTTACTGTTTTCTGCACAAAAGCGATTCTGCGAAGCAATGTGAACAGGCACAGAGAAGGTGCTAGCAGGGAATTCTCTGCCTGCCTTTCCCCAGTGCTCTGCAAGCTCTCCAGGACAACAGCAAATCTGGGGCTCTGTGCTTTCTTTCGTTCTGAACAAGTGTTACTGTTTTCTGCACAAAAGCGATTCTGCGAAGCAATGGGAACACTTCTGTTTCCCAGGCACAGAGAAGGTGCTAGCAGGGAATTCTCTGCCTGCTTTTCCCCAGTGCTCTGCAAGCTCTCCAGGACAACATAAAATCTGGGGCTCTGTGCTTTCTTTCGTCTGAACAAGTGTTACTGTTTTCTGCACAAAAGCGATTCTGCGAAGCAAAGTGAACAGGCACAGAGAAGGTGCTAGCAGGGAATTCTCTGCCTGCTTTTCCCCAGTGCTCTGCAAGCTCTCCAGGACAACATAAAATCTGGGGCTCTGTGCTTTCTTTCGTTCTGAACAAGTGTTACTGTTTTCTGCACAAAAGCGATTCTGCGAAGGAATGTGAACAGGCACAGAGAAGGTGCTAGCAGGGAATTCTCTGCCTGCCTTTCCCCAGTGCTCTGCAAGCTCTCCAGGACAACATAAAATCTGGGGCTCTGTGCTTTCTTTCGTTCTGAACAAGTGTTACTGTTTTCTGCACAAAAGCGATTCTGCCAAGCAATGTGAACACTTCTGTTTCCCAGGCACAGAGAAGGTGCTAGCAGGGAATTCTCTGCCTTCTTTTCCCAGTTCTCTGCAAGCTCTCCAGGACAACATAAAATCTGGGGCTCTGTGCTTTCTTTCGTTCTGAACAATTGTTACTGTTTTCTGCACAAAAGCGATTCTGCGAAGCAATGTGAACACTTCTGTTTCCCAGGAACAGAGAAGGTGCTAGCAGGGAATTCTCTGCCTGCTTTTCCCCAGTGCTCTGCAAGCTCTCCAGGACAACATAAAATCTGGGGCTCTGTGCTTTCTTTCGTTCTGAACAAGTGTTACTGTTTTCTGCACAAAAGCGATTCTGCGAAGCAATGTGAACACTTCTGTTTCCCAGGCACAGAGAAGGTGCTAGCAGGGAATTCTCTGCCTGCTTTTCCCCAGTGCTCTTCAAGCTCTCCAGGACAACATAAAATCTGGGGCTCTGTGCTTTCTTTTGTTCTGAACAAGTGTTACTGTTTTCTGCACAAAAGCGATTCTGCCAAGCAATGTGAACAGGCACAGAAAAGGTGCTAGCAGGGAATTCTCTGCCTGCCTTTCCCCAGTGCTCTGCAAGCTCTCCAGGACAACATAGAATCTGGGGCTCTGTGCTTTCTTTTGTTCTGAACAAGTGTTAGGGTTTTCTGCACAAAAGCGATTCTGCGAAGCAATGGGAACACTTCTGCTTCCCAGGCACAGAGAAGGTGCTAGCAGGGAATTCTCTGCCTGCATTTCCCCAGTGCTCTGCAAGCTCTCCAGGACAACATAAAATCTGGGGCTCTGTGCTTTCTTTCGTCTGAACAAGTGTTACTGTTTTCTGCACAAAAGCGATTCAGCGAAGCAATGTGAACAGGCACAGAGAAGGTGCTAGCAGGGAATTCTCTGCCTGCCTTTCCCCAGTGCTCTGCAAGCTCTCCAGGACAACATAAAATCTGGGGCTCTGTGCTTTATTTCGTTCTGAACAAGTGTTACTGTTTTCTTCACAAAAGCGATTCTGCGAAGCAATGTGAACACTTCTGTTTCCCGGGCACAGAGAAGGTGCTAGCAGGGAATTCTCTGCCTGCTTTTCCCCAGTGCTCTGCAAGCTCTCCAGGACAACATAAAATCTGGGGCTCTGTGCTTTCTTTCGTTCTGAACAAGTGTTACTGTTTTCTGCACAAAAGCGATTCTGCGAAGCAATGGGAACACTTCTGCTTCCCAGGCACAGAGAAGGTGCTAGCAGGGAATTCTCTGCCTGCCTTTCCCCAGTGCTCTGCAAGCTCTCCAGGACAACATAAAATCTGGGGCTCTGTGCTTTCTTTCGTTCTGAACAAGTGTTACTGTTTTCTGCACAAAAGCGATTCTGCGAAGCAATGGGAACACTTCTGTTTCCCAGGCACAGAGAAGGTGCTAGCAGGGAATTCTCTGCCTGCCTTTCCCCAGTGCTCTGCAAGCTCTCCAGGACAACATAAAATCTGGGGCTCTGTGCTTTCTTTTGTTCTGAACAAGTGTTACTGTTTTCTGCACAAAAGCGATTCTGCCAAGCAATGTGAACAGGCACAGAAAAGGTGCTAGCAGGGAATTCTCTGCCTGCCTTTCCCCAGTGCTCTGCAAGCTCTCCAGGACAACATAAAATCTGGGGCTCTGTGCTTTCTTTCGTTCTGAACAAGTGTTACTGTTTTCTGCACAAAAGCGATTCTGCGAAGCAATGTGAACACTTCTGTTTCCCAGGAACAGAGAAGGTGCTAGCAGGGAATTCTCTGCCTGCTTTTCCCCAGTGCTCTGCAAGCTCTCCAGGACAACATAAAATCTGGGGCTCTGTGCTTTCTTTCGTTGTGAACAAGTGTTACTGTTTTCTGCACAAAGGCGATTCTGCGAAGCAATGTGAACACTTCTGTTTCCCAGGCACAGAGAAGGTGCTAGCAGGGAATTCTCTGCCTGCCCTTCCCCAGTGCTCTGCAAGCTCTCCAGGACAACATAAAATCTGGGGCTCTGTGCTTTCTTTCGTCTGAACAAGTGTTACTGTTTTCTGCACAAAAGCGATTCAGCGAAGCAATATGAACAGGCACAGAGAAGGTGCTAGCAGGGAATTCTCTGCCTGCCTTTCCCCAGTGCTCTGCAAGCTCTCCAGGACAACATAAAATCTGGGGCTCTGTGCTTTCTTTCGTTCTGAACAAGTGTTACTGTTTTCTGCACAAAAGCGATTCTGCGAAGCAATGTGAACACTTCTGTTTCCCGGGCACAGAGAAGGTGCTAGCAGGGAATTCTCTGCCTGCTTTTCCCCAGTGCTCTGCAAGCTCTCCAGGACAACATAAAATCTGGGGCTCTGTGCTTTCTTTCGTTCTGAACAAGTGTTACTGTTTTCTGCACAAAAGCGATTCTGCGAAGCAATGTGAACAGGCACAGAGAAGGTGCTAGCAGGGAATTCTCTGCCTGCCTTTCCCCAGTGCTCTGCAAGCTCTCCAGGACAACAGCAAATCTGGGGCTCTGTGCTTTCTTTCGTTCTGAACAAGTGTTACTGTTTTCTGCACAAAAGCGATTCTGCGAAGCAATGGGAACACTTCTGTTTCCCAGGCACAGAGAAGGTGCTAGCAGGGAATTCTCTGCCTGCTTTTCCCCAGTGCTCTGCAAGCTCTCCAGGACAACATAGAATCTGGGGCTCTGTGCTTTCTTTCGTTCTGAACAAGTGTTACTGTTTTCTGCACAAAAGTGATTCTGCGAAGCAATGTGAACATTTCTGCTTCCCAGGCACAGAGAAGGTGCTAGCAGGGAATTCTCTGCCTGCCTTTCCCCAGTGCTCTGCAAGCTCTCCAGGACAACAGCAAATCTGGGGTTCTGTGCTTTCTTTCGTTCTGAACAAGTGTTACTGTTTTCTGCACAAAAGCGATTCTGCGAAGCAATGGGAACACTTCTGTTTCCCAGGCACAGAGAAGGTGCTAGCAGGGAATTCTCTGCCTGCTTTTCCCCAGTGCTCTGCAAGCTCTCCAGGACAACATAAAATCTGGGGCTCTGTGCTTTCTTTCTGCTGAACAAGTGTTACTGTTTTCTGCACAAAAGCGATTCTGCGAAGCAATGTGAACACTTGTGCTTCCCAGGCACAGAGAAGGTGCTAGCAGGGAATTCTCTGCCTGCCTTTCCCCAGTGCTCTGCAAGCTCTCCAGGACAACATAAAATCTGGGGCTCTGTGCTTTCTTTCGTTCTGAACAAGTGTTACTGTTTTCTGCACAAAAGCGATTCTGTGAAGCAATGTGAACAGGCACAGAGAAGGTGCTAGCAGGGAATTCTCTGCCTGCCTTTCCCCAGTGCTCTGCAAGCTCTCCAGGACAACATAAAATCTGGGGCTCTGTGCTTTCTTTCGTTCTGAACAAGTGTTACTGTTTTCTGCACAAAAACGATTCTGCGAAGCAATGTGAACACTTGTGCTTCCCAGGCACAGAGAAGGTGCTAGCAGGGAATTCTCTGCCTGCCTTTCCCCAGTGCTCTGCAAGCTCTCCAGGACAACAGCAAATCTGGGGCTCTGTGCTTTCTTTCGTTCTGAACAAGTGTTACTGTTTTCTGCACAAAAGCGATTCTGCGAAGCAATGGGAACACTTCTGTTTCCCAGGCACAGAGAAGGTGCTAGCAGGGAATTCTCTGCCTGCTTTTCCCCAGTGCTCTGCAAGCTCTCCAGGACAACATAGAATCTGGGGCTCTGTGCTTTCTTTCGTTCTGAACAAGTGTTACTGTTTTCTGCACAAAAGCGATTCTGCGAAGCAATGTGAACAGGCACAGAGAAGGTGCTAGCAGGGAATTCTCTGCCTGCCTTTCCCCAGTGCTCTGCAAGCTCTCCAGGACAACAGCAAATCTGGGGCTCTGTGCTTTCTTTCGTTCTGAACAAGTGTTACTGTTTTCTGCACAAAAGCGATTCTGCGAAGCAATGGGAACACTTCTGTTTCCCAGGCACAGAGAAGGTGCTAGCAGGGAATTCTCTGCCTGCTTTTCCCCAGTGCTCTGCAAGCTCTCCAGGACAACATAGAATCTGGGGCTCTGTGCTTTCTTTCGTTCTGAACAAGTGTTACTGTTTTCTGCACAAAAGCGATTCTGCGAAGCAATGTGAACATTTCTGCTTCCCAGGCACAGAGAAGGTGCTAGCAGGGAATTCTCTGCCTGCCTTTCCCCAGTGCTCTGCAAGCTCTCCAGGACAACATAAAATCTGGGGCTCTGTGCTTTCTTTCGTTCTGAACAAGTGTTACTGTTTTCTGCACAAAAGCGATTCTGCGAAGCAATGGGAACACTTCTGTTTCCCAGGAACAGAGAAGGTGCTAGCAGGGAATTCACTGCCTGCTTTTCCCCAGTGCTCTGCAAGCTCTCCAGGACAACATAGAATCTGGGGCTCTGTGCTTTCTTTCGTTATGAACAAGTGTTACTGTTTTCTGCACAAAAGTGATTCTGCGAAGCAATGTGAACATTTCTGCTTCCCAGGCACAGAGAAGGTGCTAGCAGGGAATTCTCTGCCTGCCTTTCCCCAGTGCTCTGCAAGCTCTCCAGGACAACATAAAATCTGGGGCTCTGTGCTTTCTTTCGTTCTGAACAAGTGTTACTGTTTTCTGCACAAAAGCGATTCTGCGAAGCAATGGGAACACTTCTGTTTCCCAGGAACAGAGAAGGTGCTAGCAGGGAATTCTCTGCCTGCTTTTCCCCAGTGCTCTGCAAGCTCTCCAGGACAACATAAAATCTGGGGCTCTGTGCTTTCTTTCTGCTGAACAAGTGTTACTGTTTTCTGCACAAAAGCGATTCTGCGAAGCAATGTGAACAGGCACAGAGAAGGTGCTAGCAGGGAATTCTCTGCCTGCCTTTCCCCAGTGCTCTGCAAGCTCTCCAGGACAACAGCAAATCTGGGGCTCTGTGCTTTCTTTCGTTCTGAACAAGTGTTACTGTTTTCTGCACAAAAGCGATTCTGCGAAGCAATGGGAACACTTCTGTTTCCCAGGCACAGAGAAGGTGCTAGCAGGGAATTCTCTGCCTGCTTTTCCCCAGTGCTCTGCAAGCTCTCCAGGACAACATAAAATCTGGGGCTCTGTGCTTTCTTTCGTCTGAACAAGTGTTACTGTTTTCTGCACAAAAGCGATTCTGCGAAGGATTGTGAACAGGCACAGAGAAGGTGCTAGCAGGGAATTCTCTGCCTGCTTTTCCCCAGTGCTCTGCAAGCTCTCCAGGACAACATAAAATCTGGGGCTCTGTGCTTTCTTTCGTTCTGAACAAGTGTTACTGTTTTCTGCACAAAAGCGATTCTGCGAAGGAATGTGAACAGGCACAGAGAAGGTGCTAGCAGGGAATTCTCTGCCTGCCTTTCCCCAGTGCTCTGCAAGCTCTCCAGGACAACATAAAATCTGGGGCTCTGTGCTTTCTTTCGTTCTGAACAAGTGTTACTGTTTTCTGCACAAAAGCGATTCTGCGAAGCAATGTGAACACTTCTGTTTCCCAGGCACAGAGAAGGTGCTAGCAGGGAATTCTCTGCCTTCTTTTCCCAGTTCTCTGCAAGCTCTCCAGGACAACATAAAATCTGGGGCTCTGTGCTTTCTTTCGTTCTGAACAATTGTTACTGTTTTCTGCACAAAAGCGATTCTGCGAAGCAATGTGAACACTTCTGCTTCCCAGGCACAGAGAAGGTGCTAGCAGGGAATTCTCTGCCTGCTTTTCCCCAGTGCTCTGCAAGCTCTCCAGGACAACATAAAATCTGGGGCTCTGTGCTTTCTTTCGTTCTGAACAACTGTTACTGTTTTCTGCACAAAAGCGATTCTGCAAAGCAATGTGAACACTTCTGTTTCCCAGGCACAGAGAAGGTGCTAGCAGGGAATTCTCTGCCTGCTTTTCCCCAGTGCTCTTCAAGCTCTCCAGGACAACATAAAATCTGGGGCTCTGTGCTTTCTTTTGTTCTGAACAAGTGTTACTGTTTTCTGCACAAAAGCGATTCTGCCAAGCAATGTGAACAGGCACAGAAAAGGTGCTAGCAGGGAATTCTCTGCCTGCCTTTCCCCAGTGCTCTGCAAGCTCTCCAGGACAACATAGAATCTGGGGCTCTGTGCTTTCTTTTGTTCTGAACAAGTGTTAGGGTTTTCTGCACAAAAGCGATTCTGCGAAGCAATGGGAACACTTCTGCTTCCCAGGCACAGAGAAGGTGCTAGCAGGGAATTCTCTGCCTGCATTTCCCCAGTGCTCTGCAAGCTCTCCAGGACAACATAAAATCTGGGGCTCTGTGCTTTCTTTCGTCTGAACAAGTGTTACTGTTTTCTGCACAAAAGCGATTCAGCGAAGCAATGTGAACAGGCACAGAGAAGGTGCTAGCAGGGAATTCTCTGCCTGCCTTTCCCCAGTGCTCTGCAAGCTCTCCAGGACAACATAAAATCTGGGGCTCTGTGCTTTATTTCGTTCTGAACAAGTGTTACTGTTTTCTTCACAAAAGCGATTCTGCGAAGCAATGTGAACACTTCTGTTTCCCGGGCACAGAGAAGGTGCTAGCAGGGAATTCTCTGCCTGCTTTTCCCCAGTGCTCTGCAAGCTCTCCAGGACAACATAAAATCTGGGGCTCTGTGCTTTCTTTCGTTCTGAACAAGTGTTACTGTTTTCTGCACAAAAGCGATTCTGCGAAGCAATGTGAACACTTCTGCTTCCCAGGCACAGAGAAGGTGCTAGCAGGGAATTCTCTGCCTGCTTTTCCCCAGTGCTCTGCAAGCTCTCCAGGACAACATAAAATCTGGGGCTCTGTGCTTTCTTTCGTTCTGAACAAGTGTTACTGTTTTCTGCACAAAAGCGATTCTGCGAAGCAATGGGAACACTTCTGTTTCCCAGGCACAGAGAAGGTGCTAGCAGGGAATTCTCTGCCTGCCTTTCCCCAGTGCTCTGCAAGCTCTCCAGGACAACATAAAATCTGGGGCTCTGTGCTTTCTTTTGTTCTGAACAAGTGTTACTGTTTTCTGCACAAAAGCGATTCTGCCAAGCAATGTGAACAGGCACAGAGAAGGTGCTAGCAGGGAATTCTCTGCCTGCCTTTCCCCAGTGCTCTGCAAGCTCTCCAGGACAACATAAAATCTGGGGCTCTGTGCTTTCTTTCGTTCTGAACAAGTGTTACTGTTTTCTGCACAAAAGCGATTCTGCGAAGCAATGGGAACACTTCTGTTTCCCAGGAACAGAGAAGGTGCTAGCAGGGAATTCTCTGCCTGCTTTTCCCCAGTGCTCTGCAAGCTCTCCAGGACAACATAAAATCTGGGGCTCTGTGCTTTCTTTCGTTGTGAACAAGTGTTACTGTTTTCTGCACAAAGGCGATTCTGCGAAGCAATGTGAACACTTCTGTTTCCCAGGCACAGAGAAGGTGCTAGCAGGGAATTCTCTGCCTGCCCTTCCCCAGTGCTCTGCAAGCTCTCCAGGACAACATAAAATCTGGGGCTCTGTGCTTTCTTTCGTCTGAACAAGTGTTACTGTTTTCTGCACAAAAGCAATTCAGCGAAGCAATGTGAACAGGCACAGAGAAGGTGCTAGCAGGGAATTCTCTGCCTGCCTTTCCCCAGTGCTCTGCAAGCTCTCCAGGACAACATAAAATCTGGGGCTCTGTGCTTTCTTTCGTTCTGAACAAGTGTTACTGTTTTCTGCACAAAAGCGATTCTGCGAAGCAATGTGAAGACTTCTGTTTCCCGGGCACAGAGAAGGTGCTAGCAGGGAATTCTCTGCCTGCTTTTCCCCAGTGCTCTGCAAGCTCTCCAGGACAACATAAAATCTGGGGCTCTGTGCTTTCTTTCGTTCTGAACAAGTGTTACTGTTTTCTGCACAAAAGCGATTCTGCGAAGCAATGTGAACAGGCACAGAGAAGGTGCTAGCAGGGAATTCTCTGCCTGCCTTTCCCCAGTGCTCTGCAAGCTCTCCAGGACAACAGCAAATCTGGGGCTCTGTGCTTTCTTTCGTTCTGAACAAGTGTTACTGTTTTCTGCACAAAAGCGATTCTGCGAAGCAATGGGAACACTTCTGTTTCCCAGGCACAGAGAAGGTGCTAGCAGGGAATTCTCTGCCTGCTTTTCCCCAGTGCTCTGCAAGCTCTCCAGGACAACATAGAATCTGGGGCTCTGTGCTTTCTTTCGTTCTGAACAAGTGTTACTGTTTTCTGCACAAAAGTGATTCTGCGAAGCAATGTGAACATTTCTGCTTCCCAGGCACAGAGAAGGTGCTAGCAGGGAATTCTCTGCCTGCCTTTCCCCAGTGCTCTGCAAGCTCTCCAGGACAACAGCAAATCTGGGGCTCTGTGCTTTCTTTCGTTCTGAACAAGTGTTACTGTTTTCTGCACAAAAGCGATTCTGCGAAGCAATGGGAACACTTCTGTTTCCCAGGCACAGAGAAGGTGCTAGCAGGGAATTCTCTGCCTGCTTTTCCCCAGTGCTCTGCAAGCTCTCCAGGACAACATAAAATCTGGGGCTCTGTGCTTTCTTTCTGCTGAACAAGTGTTACTGTTTTCTGCACAAAAGCGATTCTGCGAAGCAATGTGAACAGGCACAGAGAAGGTGCTAGCAGGGAATTCTCTGCCTGCCTTTCCCCAGTGCTCTGCAAGCTCTCCAGGACAACATAAAATCTGGGGCTCTGTGCTTTCTTTCGTTCTGAACAAGTGTTACTGTTTTCTGCACAAAAGCGATTCTGCGAAGCAATGTGAACACTTCTGTTTCCCAGGAACAGAGAAGGTGCTAGCAGGGAATTCTCTGCCTGCTTTTCCCCAGTGCTCTGCAAGCTCTCCAGGACAACATAAAATCTGGGGCTCTGTGCTTTCTTTCGTCTGAACAAGTGTTACTGTTTTCTGCACAAAGGCGATTCTGCGAAGCAATGTGAACACTTCTGTTTCCCAGGCACAGAGAAGGTGCTAGCAGGGAATTCTCTGCCTGCCCTTCCCCAGTGCTCTGCAAGCTCTCCAGGACAACATAAAATCTGGGGCTCTGTGCTTTCTTTCGTCTGAACAAGTGTTACTGTTTTCTGCACAAAAGCGATTCAGCGAAGCAATGTGAACAGGCACAGAGAAGGTGCTAGCAGGGAATTCTCTGCCTGCCTTTCCCCAGTGCTCTGCAAGCTCTCCAGGACAACATAAAATCTGGGGCTCTGTGCTTTCTTTCGTTCTGAACAAGTGTTACTGTTTTCTGCACAAAAGCGATTCTGCGAAGCAATGTGAACACTTCTGTTTCCCGGGCACAGAGAAGGTGCTAGCAGGGAATTCTCTGCCTGCTTTTCCCCAGTGCTCTGCAAGCTCTCCAGGACAACATAAAATCTGGGGCTCTGTGCTTTCTTTCGTTCTGAACAAGTGTTACTGTTTTCTGCACAAAAGCGATTCTGCGAAGCAATGTGAACAGGCACAGAGAAGGTGCTAGCAGGGAATTCTCTGCCTGCCTTTCCCCAGTGCTCTGCAAGCTCTCCAGGACAACAGCAAATCTGGGGCTCTGTGCTTTCTTTCGTTCTGAACAAGTGTTACTGTTTTCTGCACAAAAGCGATTCTGCGAAGCAATGGGAACACTTCTGTTTCCCAGGCACAGAGAAGGTGCTAGCAGGGAATTCTCTGCCTGCTTTTCCCCAGTGCTCTGCAAGCTCTCCAGGACAACATAGAATCTGGGGCTCTGTGCTTTCTTTCGTTCTGAACAAGTGTTACTGTTTTCTGCACAAAAGTGATTCTGCGAAGCAATGTGAACATTTCTGCTTCCCAGGCACAGAGAAGGTGCTAGCAGGGAATTCTCTGCCTGCCTTTCCCCAGTGCTCTGCAAGCTCTCCAGGACAACAGCAAATCTGGGGCTCTGTGCTTTCTTTCGTTCTGAACAACTGTTACTGTTTTCTGCACAAAAGCGATTCTGCGAAGCAATGTGAACACTTCTGTTTCCCAGGCACAGAGAAGGTGCTAGCAGGGAATTCTCTGCCTGCTTTTCCCCAGTGCTCTGCAAGCTCTCCAGGACAACATAGAATCTGGGGCTCTGTGCTTTCTTTCGTTCTGAACAAGTGTTACTGTTTTCTGCACAAAAGTGATTCTGCGAAGCAATGTGAACAGGCACAGAGAAGGTGCTAGCAGGGAATTCTCTGCCTGCCTTTCCCCAGTGCTCTGCAAGCTCTCCAGGACAACATAAAATCTGGGGCTCTGTGCTTTATTTCGTTCTGAACAAATGTTACTGTTTTCTTCACAAAAGCGATTCTGCGAAGCAATGTGAACACTTCTGTTTCCCGGGCACAGAGAAGGTGCTAGCAGGGAATTCTCTGCCTGCTTTTCCCCAGTGCTCTGCAAGCTCTCCAGGACAACATAGAATCTGGGGCTCTGTGCTTTCTTTCGTTCTGAACAAGTGTTACTGTTTTCTGCACAAAAGTGATTCTGCGAAGCAATGTGAACATTTCTGCTTCCCAGGCACAGAGAAGGTGCTAGCAGGGAATTCTCTGCCTGCCTTTCCCCAGTGCTCTGCAAGCTCTCCAGGACAACAGCAAATCTGGGGCTCTGTGCTTTCTTTCGTTCTGAACAACTGTTACTGTTTTCTGCACAAAAGCGATTCTGCGAAGCAATGTGAACACTTCTGTTTCCCAGGCACAGAGAAGGTGCTAGCAGGGAATTCTCTGCCTGCTTTTCCCCAGTGCTCTGCAAGCTCTCCAGGACAACATAGAATCTGGGGCTCTGTGCTTTCTTTCGTTCTGAACAAGTGTTACTGTTTTCTGCACAAAAGTGATTCTGCGAAGCAATGTGAACAGGCACAGAGAAGGTGCTAGCAGGGAATTCTCTGCCTGCCTTTCCCCAGTGCTCTGCAAGCTCTCCAGGACAACATAAAATCTGGGGCTCTGTGCTTTATTTCGTTCTGAACAAATGTTACTGTTTTCTTCACAAAAGCGATTCTGCGAAGCAATGTGAACACTTCTGTTTCCCGGGCACAGAGAAGGTGCTAGCAGGGAATTCTCTGCCTGCTTTTCCCCAGTGCTCTGCAAGCTCTCCAGGACAACATAAAATCTGGGGCTCTGTGCTTTCTTTCGTTCTGAACAAGTGTTACTGTTTTCTGCACAAAAGCGATTCTGCGAAGCAATGTGAACACTTCTGCTTCCCAGGCACAGAGAAGGTGCTAGCAGGGAATTCTCTGCCTGCTTTTCCCCAGTGCTCTGCAAGCTCTCCAGGACAACATAAAATCTGGGGCTCTGTGCTTTCTTTCGTTCTGAACAAGTGTTACTGTTTTCTGCACAAAAGCGATTCTGCGAAGCAATGGGAACACTTCTGTTTCCCAGGCACAGAGAAGGTGCTAGCAGGGAATTCTCTGCCTGCCTTTCCCCAGTGCTCTGCAAGCTCTCCAGGACAACATAAAATCTGGGGCTCTGTGCTTTCTTTCGTTCTGAACAAGTGTTACTGTTTTCTGCACAAAAGCGATTCTGCGAAGCAATGTGAACACTTCTGTTTCCCGGGCACAGAGAAGGTGCTAGCAGGGAATTCTCTGCCTGCTTTTCCCCAGTGCTCTGCAAGCTCTCCAGGACAACATAAAATCTGGGGCTCTGTGCTTTCTTTCGTTCTGAACAAGTGTTACTGTTTTCTGCACAAAAGCGATTCTGCGAAGCAATGTGAACAGGCACAGAGAAGGTGCTAGCAGGGAATTCTCTGCCTGCCTTTCCCCAGTGCTCTGCAAGCTCTCCAGGACAACAGCAAATCTGGGGCTCTGTGCTTTCTTTCGTTCTGAACAAGTGTTACTGTTTTCTGCACAAAAGCGATTCTGCGAAGCAATGGGAACACTTCTGTTTCCCAGGCACAGAGAAGGTGCTAGCAGGGAATTCTCTGCCTGCTTTTCCCCAGTGCTCTGCAAGCTCTCCAGGACAACATAGAATCTGGGGCTCTGTGCTTTCTTTCGTTCTGAACAAGTGTTACTGTTTTCTGCACAAAAGTGATTCTGCGAAGCAATGTGAACATTTCTGCTTCCCAGGCACAGAGAAGGTGCTAGCAGGGAATTCTCTGCCTGCCTTTCCCCAGTGCTCTGCAAGCTCTCCAGGACAACAGCAAATCTGGGGCTCTGTGCTTTCTTTCGTTCTGAACAACTGTTACTGTTTTCTGCACAAAAGCGATTCTGCGAAGCAATGTGAACACTTCTGTTTCCCAGGCACAGAGAAGGTGCTAGCAGGGAATTCTCTGCCTGCTTTTCCCCAGTGCTCTGCAAGCTCTCCAGGACAACATAGAATCTGGGGCTCTGTGCTTTCTTTCGTTCTGAACAAGTGTTACTGTTTTCTGCACAAAAGTGATTCTGCGAAGCAATGTGAACAGGCACAGAGAAGGTGCTAGCAGGGAATTCTCTGCCTGCCTTTCCCCAGTGCTCTGCAAGCTCTCCAGGACAACATAAAATCTGGGGCTCTGTGCTTTATTTCGTTCTGAACAAATGTTACTGTTTTCTTCACAAAAGCGATTCTGCGAAGCAATGTGAACACTTCTGTTTCCCGGGCACAGAGAAGGTGCTAGCAGGGAATTCTCTGCCTGCTTTTCCCCAGTGCTCTGCAAGCTCTCCAGGACAACATAAAATCTGGGGCTCTGTGCTTTCTTTCGTTCTGAACAAGTGTTACTGTTTTCTGCACAAAAGCGATTCTGCGAAGCAATGTGAACACTTCTGCTTCCCAGGCACAGAGAAGGTGCTAGCAGGGAATTCTCTGCCTGCTTTTCCCCAGTGCTCTGCAAGCTCTCCAGGACAACATAAAATCTGGGGCTCTGTGCTTTCTTTCGTTCTGAACAAGTGTTACTGTTTTCTGCACAAAAGCGATTCTGCGAAGCAATGGGAACACTTCTGTTTCCCAGGCACAGAGAAGGTGCTAGCAGGGAATTCTCTGCCTGCCTTTCCCCAGTGCTCTGCAAGCTCTCCAGGACAACATAAAATCTGGGGCTCTGTGCTTTCTTTTGTTCTGAACAAGTGTTACTGTTTTCTGCACAAAAGCGATTCTGCCAAGCAATGTGAACAGGCACAGAAAAGGTGCTAGCAGGGAATTCTCTGCCTGCCTTTCCCCAGTGCTCTGCAAGCTCTCCAGGACAACATAAAATCTGGGGCTCTGTGCTTTCTTTCGTTCTGAACAAGTGTTACTGTTTTCTGCACAAAAGCGATTCTGCGAAGCAATGTGAACACTTCTGTTTCCCAGGCACAGAGAAGGTGCTAGCAGGGAATTCTCTGCCTGCTTTTCCCCAGTGCTCAGCAAGCTCTCCAGGACAACATAAAATCTGGGGCTCTGTGCTTTCTTTCGTTCTGAACAAGTGTTACTGTTTTCTGCACAAAGGCGATTCTGCGAAGCAATGTGAACACTTCTGTTTCCCAGGCACAGAGAAGGTGCTAGCAGGGAATTCTCTGCCTGCCCTTCCCCAGTGCTCTGCAAGCTCTCCAGGACAACATAAAATCTGGGGCTCTGTGCTTTCTTTCGTCTGAACAAGTGTTACTGTTTTCTGCACAAAAGCGATTCAGCGAAGCAATGTGAACAGGCACAGAGAAGGTGCTAGCAGGGAATTCTCTGCCTGCCTTTCCCCAGTGCTCTGCAAGCTCTCCAGGACAACATAAAATCTGGGGCTCTGTGCTTTCTTTCGTTCTGAACAAGTGTTACTGTTTTCTGCACAAAAGCGATTCTGCGAAGCAATGTGAACACTTCTGTTTCCCGGGCACAGAGAAGGTGCTAGCAGGGAATTCTCTGCCTGCTTTTCCCCAGTGCTCTGCAAGCTCTCCAGGACAACATAAAATCTGGGGCTCTGTGCTTTCTTTCGTTCTGAACAAGTGTTACTGTTTTCTGCACAAAAGCGATTCTGCGAAGCAATGTGAACAGGCACAGAGAAGGTGCTAGCAGGGAATTCTCTGCCTGCCTTTCCCCAGTGCTCTGCAAGCTCTCCAGGACAACAGCAAATCTGGGGCTCTGTGCTTTCTTTCGTTCTGAACAAGTGTTACTGTTTTCTGCACAAAAGCGATTCTGCGAAGCAATGGGAACACTTCTGTTTCCCAGGCACAGAGAAGGTGCTAGCAGGGAATTCTCTGCCTGCTTTTCCCCAGTGCTCTGCAAGCTCTCCAGGACAACATAGAATCTGGGGCTCTGTGCTTTCTTTCGTTCTGAACAAGTGTTACTGTTTTCTGCACAAAAGTGATTCTGCGAAGCAATGTGAACATTTCTGCTTCCCAGGCACAGAGAAGGTGCTAGCAGGGAATTCTCTGCCTGCCTTTCCCCAGTGCTCTGCAAGCTCTCCAGGACAACAGCAAATCTGGGGCTCTGTGCTTTCTTTCGTTCTGAACAAGTGTTACTGTTTTCTGCACAAAAGCGATTCTGCGAAGCAATGGGAACACTTCTGTTTCCCAGGCACAGAGAAGGTGCTAGCAGGGAATTCTCTGCCTGCTTTTCCCCAGTGCTCTGCAAGCTCTCCAGGACAACATAAAATCTGGGGCTCTGTGCTTTCTTTCTGCTGAACAAGTGTTACTGTTTTCTGCACAAAAGCGATTCTGCGAAGCAATGTGAACACTTGTGCTTCCCAGGCACAGAGAAGGTGCTAGCAGGGAATTCTCTGCCTGCCTTTCCCCAGTGCTCTGCAAGCTCTCCAGGACAACATAAAATCTGGGGCTCCGTGCTTTCTTTCGTTCTGAACAAGTGTTACTGTTTTCTGCACAAAAGCGATTCTGTGAAGCAATGTGAACAGGCACAGAGAAGGTGCTAGCAGGGAATTCTCTGCCTGCCTTTCCCCAGTGCTCTGCAAGCTCTCCAGGACAACATAAAATCTGGGGCTCTGTGCTTTCTTTCGTTCTGAACAAGTGTTACTGTTTTCTGCACAAAAACGATTCTGCGAAGCAATGTGAACACTTGTGCTTCCCAGGCACAGAGAAGGTGCTAGCAGGGAATTCTCTGCCTGCCTTTCCCCAGTGCTCTGCAAGCTCTCCAGGACAACATAAAATCTGGGGCTCTGTGCTTTCTTTCGTTCTGAACAAGTGTTACTGTTTTCTGCACAAAAACGATTCTGCGAAGCAATGTGAACACTTGTGCTTCCCAGGCACAGAGAAGGTGCTAGCAGGGAATTCTCTGCCTGCCTTTCCCCAGTGCTCTGCAAGCTCTCCAGGACAACAGCAAATCTGGGGCTCTGTGCTTTCTTTCGTTCTGAACAAGTGTTACTGTTTTCTGCACAAAAGCGATTCTGCGAAGCAATGGGAACACTTCTGTTTCCCAGGCACAGAGAAGGTGCTAGCAGGGAATTCTCTGCCTGCTTTTCCCCAGTGCTCTGCAAGCTCTCCAGGACAACATAGAATCTGGGGCTCTGTGCTTTCTTTCGTTCTGAACAAGTGTTACTGTTTTCTGCACAAAAGCGATTCTGCGAAGCAATGTGAACAGGCACAGAGAAGGTGCTAGCAGGGAATTCTCTGCCTGCCTTTCCCCAGTGCTCTGCAAGCTCTCCAGGACAACAGCAAATCTGGGGCTCTGTGCTTTCTTTCGTTCTGAACAAGTGTTACTGTTTTCTGCACAAAAGCGATTCTGCGAAGCAATGTGAACACTTCTGTTTCCCAGGCACAGAGAAGGTGCTAGCAGGGAATTCTCTGCCTGCTTTTCCCCAGTGCTCTGCAAGCTCTCCAGGACAACATAGAATCTGGGGCTCTGTGCTTTCTTTCGTTCTGAACAAGTGTTACTGTTTTCTGCACAAAAGCGATTCTGCGAAGCAATGTGAACATTTCTGCTTCCCAGGCACAGAGAAGGTGCTAGCAGGGAATTCTCTGCCTGCCTTTCCCCAGTGCTCTGCAAGCTCTCCAGGACAACAGCAAATCTGGGGCTCTGTGCTTTCTTTCGTTCTGAACAAGTGTTACTGTTTTCTGCACAAAAGCGATTCTGCGAAGCAATGGGAACACTTCTGTTTCCCAGGAACAGAGAAGGTGCTAGCAGGGAATTCTCTGCCTGCTTTTCCCCAGTGCTCTGCAAGCTCTCCAGGACAACATAGAATCTGGGGCTCTGTGCTTTCTTTCGTTCTGAACAAGTGTTACTGTTTTCTGCACAAAAGTGATTCTGCGAAGCAATGTGAACATTTCTGCTTCCCAGGCACAGAGAAGGTGCTAGCAGGGAATTCTCTGCCTGCCTTTCCCCAGTGCTCTGCAAGCTCTCCAGGACAACATAAAATCTGGGGCTCTGTGCTTTCTTTCGTTCTGAACAAGTGTTACTGTTTTCTGCACAAAAGCGATTCTGCGAAGCAATGGGAACACTTCTGTTTCCCAGGAACAGAGAAGGTGCTAGCAGGGAATTCTCTGCCTGCTTTTCCCCAGTGCTCTGCAAGCTCTCCAGGACAACATAAAATCTGGGGCTCTGTGCTTTCTTTCTGCTGAACAAGTGTTACTGTTTTCTGCACAAAAGCGATTCTGCGAAGCAATGTGAACAGGCACAGAGAAGGTGCTAGCAGGGAATTCTCTGCCTGCCTTTCCCCAGTGCTCTGCAAGCTCTCCAGGACAACAGCAAATCTGGGGCTCTGTGCTTTCTTTCGTTCTGAACAAGTGTTACTGTTTTCTGCACAAAAGCGATTCTGCGAAGCAATGGGAACACTTCTGTTTCCCAGGCACAGAGAAGGTGCTAGCAGGGAATTCTCTGCCTGCTTTTCCCCAGTGCTCTGCAAGCTCTCCAGGACAACATAAAATCTGGGGCTCTGTGCTTTCTTTCGTCTGAACAAGTGTTACTGTTTTCTGCACAAAAGCGATTCTGCGAAGGATTGTGAACAGGCACAGAGAAGGTGCTAGCAGGGAATTCTCTGCCTGCTTTTCCCCAGTGCTCTGCAAGCTCTCCAGGACAACATAAAATCTGGGGCTCTGTGCTTTCTTTCGTTCTGAACAAGTGTTACTGTTTTCTGCACAAAAGCGATTCTGCGAAGGAATGTGAACAGGCACAGAGAAGGTGCTAGCAGGGAATTCTCTGCCTGCCTTTCCCCAGTGCTCTGCAAGCTCTCCAGGACAACATAAAATCTGGGGCTCTGTGCTTTCTTTCGTTCTGAACAAGTGTTACTGTTTTCTGCACAAAAGCGATTCTGCGAAGCAATGTGAACACTTCTGTTTCCCAGGAACAGAGAAGGTGCTAGCAGGGAATTCTCTGCCTGCTTTTCCCCAGTGCTCTGCAAGCTCTCCAGGACAACATAAAATCTGAGGCTCTGTGCTTTCTTTCGTTCTGAACAAGTGTTACTGTTTTCTGCACAAAAGCGATTCTGCGAAGCAATGTGAACACTTCTGTTTCCCAGGCACAGAGAAGGTGCTAGCAGGGAATTCTCTGCCTGCTTTTCCCCAGTGCTCTTCAAGCTCTCCAGGACAACATAAAATCTGGGGCTCTGTGCTTTCTTTTGTTCTGAACAAGTGTTACTGTTTTCTGCACAAAAGCGATTCTGCCAAGCAATGTGAACAGGCACAGAAAAGGTGCTAGCAGGGAATTCTCTGCCTGCCTTTCCCCAGTGCTCTGCAAGCTCTCCAGGACAACATAGAATCTGGGGCTCTGTGCTTTCTTTTGTTCTGAACAAGTGTTAGGGTTTTCTGCACAAAAGCGATTCTGCGAAGCAATGGGAACACTTCTGCTTCCCAGGCACAGAGAAGGTGCTAGCAGGGAATTCTCTGCCTGCATTTCCCCAGTGCTCTGCAAGCTCTCCAGGACAACATAAAATCTGGGGCTCTGTGCTTTCTTTCGTCTGAACAAGTGTTACTGTTTTCTGCACAAAAGCGATTCAGCGAAGCAATGTGAACAGGCACAGAGAAGGTGCTAGCAGGGAATTCTCTGCCTGCCTTTCCCCAGTGCTCTGCAAGCTCTCCAGGACAACATAAAATCTGGGGCTCTGTGCTTTATTTCGTTCTGAACAAGTGTTACTGTTTTCTTCACAAAAGCGATTCTGCGAAGCAATGTGAACACTTCTGTTTCCCGGGCACAGAGAAGGTGCTAGCAGGGAATTCTCTGCCTGCTTTTCCCCAGTGCTCTGCAAGCTCTCCAGGACAACATAAAATCTGGGGCTCTGTGCTTTCTTTCGTTCTGAACAAGTGTTACTGTTTTCTGCACAAAAGCGATTCTGCGAAGCAATGTGAACACTTCTGCTTCCCAGGCACAGAGAAGGTGCTAGCAGGGAATTCTCTGCCTGCTTTTCCCCAGTGCTCTGCAAGCTCTCCAGGACAACATAAAATCTGGGGCTCTGTGCTTTCTTTCGTTCTGAACAAGTGTTACTGTTTTCTGCACAAAAGCGATTCTGCGAAGCAATGGGAACACTTCTGTTTCCCAGGCACAGAGAAGGTGCTAGCAGGGAATTCTCTGCCTGCCTTTCCCCAGTGCTCTGCAAGCTCTCCAGGACAACATAAAATCTGGGGCTCTGTGCTTTCTTTCGTTCTGAACAAGTGTTACTGTTTTCTGCACAAAAGTGATTCTGCGAAGCAATGTGAACATTTCTGCTTCCCAGGCACAGAGAAGGTGCTAGCAGGGAATTCTCTGCCTGCCTTTCCCCAGTGCTCTGCAAGCTCTCCAGGACAACATAAAATCTGGGGCTCTGTGCTTTCTTTCGTTCTGAACAAGTGTTACTGTTTTCTGCACAAAAGCGATTCTGCGAAGCAATGGGAACACTTCTGTTTCCCAGGAACAGAGAAGGTGCTAGCAGGGAATTCTCTGCCTGCTTTTCCCCAGTGCTCTGCAAGCTCTCCAGGACAACATAAAATCTGGGGCTCTGTGCTTTCTTTCTGCTGCACAAGTGTTACTGTTTTCTGCACAAAAGCGATTCTGCGAAGCAATGTGAACAGGCACAGAGAAGGTGCTAGCAGGGAATTCTCTGCCTGCCTTTCCCCAGTGCTCTGCAAGCTCTCCAGGACAACATAAAATCTGGGGCTCTGTGCTTTCTTTCGTTCTGAACAAGTGTTACTGTTTTCTGCACAAAAGCGATTCTGCGAAGCAATGGGAACACTTCTGTTTCCCAGGCACAGAGAAGGTGCTAGCAGGGAATTCTCTGCCTGCTTTTCCCCAGTGCTCTGCAAGCTCTCCAGGACAACATAAAATCTGGGGCTCTGTGCTTTCTTTCGTCTGAACAAGTGTTACTGTTTTCTGCACAAAAGCGATTCTGCGAAGGATTGTGAACAGGCACAGAGAAGGTGCTAGCAGGGAATTCTCTGCCTGCTTTTCCCCAGTGCTCTGCAAGCTCTCCAGGACAACATAAAATCTGGGGCTCTGTGCTTTCTTTCGTTCTGAACAAGTGTTACTGTTTTCTGCACAAAAGCGATTCTGCGAAGGAATGTGAACAGGCACAGAGAAGGTGCTAGCAGGGAATTCTCTGCCTGCCTTTCCCCAGTGCTCTGCAAGCTCTCCAGGACAACATAGAATCTGGGGCTCTGTGCTTTCTTTCGTTCTGAACAAGTGTTACTGTTTTCTGCACAAAAGTGATTCTGCGAAGCAATGTGAACATTTCTGCTTCCCAGGCACAGAGAAGGTGCTAGCAGGGAATTCTCTGCCTGCCTTTCCCCAGTGCTCTGCAAGCTCTCCAGGACAACAGCAAATCTGGGGCTCTGTGCTTTCTTTCGTTCTGAACAAGTGTTACTGTTTTCTGCACAAAAGCGATTCTGCGAAGCAATGTGAACACTTCTGTTTCCCAGGCACAGAGAAGGTGCTAGCAGGGAATTCTCTGCCTGCTTTTCCCCAGTGCTCTGCAAGCTCTCCAGGACAACATAGAATCTGGGGCTCTGTGCTTTCTTTCGTTCTGAACAAGTGTTACTGTTTTCTGCACAAAAGCGATTCTGCGAAGCAATGTGAACACTTCTGTTTCCCAGGCACAGAGAAGGTGCTAGCAGGGAATTCTCTGCCTGCTTTTCCCCAGTGCTCTTCAAGCTCTCCAGGACAACATAAAATCTGGGGCTCTGTGCTTTCTTTTGTTCTGAACAAGTGTTACTGTTTTCTGCACAAAAGCGATTCTGCCAAGCAATGTGAACAGGCACAGAAAAGGTGCTAGCAGGGAATTCTCTGCCTGCCTTTCCCCAGTGCTCTGCAAGCTCTCCAGGACAACATAGAATCTGGGGCTCTGTGCTTTCTTTTGTTCTGAACAAGTGTTAGGGTTTTCTGCACAAAAGCGATTCTGCGAAGCAATGGGAACACTTCTGCTTCCCAGGCACAGAGAAGGTGCTAGCAGGGAATTCTCTGCCTGCATTTCCCCAGTGCTCTGCAAGCTCTCCAGGACAACATAAAATCTGGGGCTCTGTGCTTTCTTTCGTCTGAACAAGTGTTACTGTTTTCTGCACAAAAGCGATTCAGCGAAGCAATGTGAACAGGCACAGAGAAGGTGCTAGCAGGGAATTCTCTGCCTGCCTTTCCCCAGTGCTCTGCAAGCTCTCCAGGACAACATAAAATCTGGGGCTCTGTGCTTTATTTCGTTCTGAACAAGTGTTACTGTTTTCTTCACAAAAGCGATTCTGCGAAGCAATGTGAACACTTCTGTTTCCCGGGCACAGAGAAGGTGCTAGCAGGGAATTCTCTGCCTGCTTTTCCCCAGTGCTCTGCAAGCTCTCCAGGACAACATAAAATCTGGGGCTCTGTGCTTTCTTTCGTTCTGAACAAGTGTTACTGTTTTCTGCACAAAAGCGATTCTGCGAAGCAATGTGAACACTTCTGCTTCCCAGGCACAGAGAAGGTGCTAGCAGGGAATTCTCTGCCTGCTTTTCCCCAGTGCTCTGCAAGCTCTCCAGGACAACATAAAATCTGGGGCTCTGTGCTTTCTTTCGTTCTGAACAAGTGTTACTGTTTTCTGCACAAAAGCGATTCTGCGAAGCAATGGGAACACTTCTGTTTCCCAGGCACAGAGAAGGTGCTAGCAGGGAATTCTCTGCCTGCCTTTCCCCAGTGCTCTGCAAGCTCTCCAGGACAACATAAAATCTGGGGCTCTGTGCTTTCTTTTGTTCTGAACAAGTGTTACTGTTTTCTGCACAAAAGCGATTCTGCCAAGCAATGTGAACAGGCACAGAAAAGGTGCTAGCAGGGAATTCTCTGCCTGCCTTTCCCCAGTGCTCTGCAAGCTCTCCAGGACAACATAAAATCTGGGGCTCTGTGCTTTCTTTCGTTCTGAACAAGTGTTACTGTTTTCTGCACAAAAGCGATTCTGCGAAGCAATGTGAACACTTCTGTTTCCCAGGAACAGAGAAGGTGCTAGCAGGGAATTCTCTGCCTGCTTTTCCCCAGTGCTCTGCAAGCTCTCCAGGACAACATAAAATCTGGGGCTCTGTGCTTTCTTTCGTTGTGAACAAGTGTTACTGTTTTCTGCACAAAGGCGATTCTGCGAAGCAATGTGAACACTTCTGTTTCCCAGGCACAGAGAAGGTGCTAGCAGGGAATTCTCTGCCTGCCCTTCCCCAGTGCTCTGCAAGCTCTCCAGGACAACATAAAATCTGGGGCTCTGTGCTTTCTTTCGTCTGAACAAGTGTTACTGTTTTCTGCACAAAAGCGATTCTGCGAAGCAATGTGAACAGGCACAGAGAAGGTGCTAGCAGGGAATTCTCTGCCTGCCTTTCCCCAGTGCTCTGCAAGCTCTCCAGGACAACATAAAATCTGGGGCTCTGTGCTTTCTTTCGTTCTGAACAAGTGTTACTGTTTTCTGCACAAAAGCGATTCTGCGAAGCAATGTGAACACTTCTGTTTCCCGGGCACAGAGAAGGTGCTAGCAGGGAATTCTCTGCCTGCTTTTCCCCAGTGCTCTGCAAGCTCTCCAGGACAACATAAAATCTGGGGCTCTGTGCTTTCTTTCGTTCTGAACAAGTGTTACTGTTTTCTGCACAAAAGCGATTCTGCGAAGCAATGTGAACAGGCACAGAGAAGGTGCTAGCAGGGAATTCTCTGCCTGCCTTTCCCCAGTGCTCTGCAAGCTCTCCAGGACAACATAAAATCTGGGGCTCTGTGCTTTCTTTCGTTCTGAACAAGTGTTACTGTTTTCTGCACAAAAGCGATTCTGCGAAGCAATGGGAACACTTCTGTTTCCCAGGCACAGAGAAGGTGCTAGCAGGGAATTCTCTGCCTGCTTTTCCCCAGTGCTCTGCAAGCTCTCCAGGACAACATAGAATCTGGGGCTCTGTGCTTTCTTTCGTTCTGAACAAGTGTTACTGTTTTCTGCACAAAAGTGATTCTGCGAAGCAATGTGAACATTTCTGCTTCCCAGGCACAGAGAAGGTGCTAGCAGGGAATTCTCTGCCTGCCTTTCCCCAGTGCTCTGCAAGCTCTCCAGGACAACAGCAAATCTGGGGCTCTGTGCTTTCTTTCGTTCTGAACAAGTGTTACTGTTTTCTGCACAAAAGCGATTCTGCGAAGCAATGGGAACACTTCTGTTTCCCAGGCACAGAGAAGGTGCTAGCAGGGAATTCTCTGCCTGCTTTTCCCCAGTGCTCTGCAAGCTCTCCAGGACAACATAAAATCTGGGGCTCTGTGCTTTCTTTCTGCTGAACAAGTGTTACTGTTTTCTGCACAAAAGCGATTCTGCGAAGCAATGTGAACAGGCACAGAGAAGGTGCTAGCAGGGAATTCTCTGCCTGCCTTTCCCCAGTGCTCTGCAAGCTCTCCAGGACAACATAAAATCTGGGGCTCTGTGCTTTCTTTCGTTCTGAACAAGTGTTACTGTTTTCTGCACAAAAGCGATTCTGCGAAGCAATGTGAACACTTCTGTTTCCCGGGCACAGAGAAGGTGCTAGCAGGGAATTCTCTGCCTGCTTTTCCCCAGTGCTCTGCAAGCTCTCCAGGACAACATAAAATCTGGGGCTCTGTGCTTTCTTTCGTCTGAACAAGTGTTACTGTTTTCTGCACAAAGGCGATTCTGCGAAGCAATGTGAACACTTCTGTTTCCCAGGCACAGAGAAGGTGCTAGCAGGGAATTCTCTGCCTGCCCTTCCCCAGTGCTCTGCAAGCTCTCCAGGACAACATAAAATCTGGGGCTCTGTGCTTTCTTTCGTCTGAACAAGTGTTACTGTTTTCTGCACAAAAGCGATTCAGCGAAGCAATGTGAACAGGCACAGAGAAGGTGCTAGCAGGGAATTCTCTGCCTGCCTTTCCCCAGTGCTCTGCAAGCTCTCCAGGACAACATAAAATCTGGGGCTCTGTGCTTTCTTTCGTTCTGAACAAGTGTTACTGTTTTCTGCACAAAAGCGATTCTGCGAAGCAATGTGAACACTTCTGTTTCCCGGGCACAGAGAAGGTGCTAGCAGGGAATTCTCTGCCTGCTTTTCCCCAGTGCTCTGCAAGCTCTCCAGGACAACATAAAATCTGGGGCTCTGTGCTTTCTTTCGTTCTGAACAAGTGTTACTGTTTTCTGCACAAAAGCGATTCTGCGAAGCAATGTGAACAGGCACAGAGAAGGTGCTAGCAGGGAATTCTCTGCCTGCCTTTCCCCAGTGCTCTGCAAGCTCTCCATGACAACAGCAAATCTGGGGCTCTGTGCTTTCTTTCGTTCTGAACAAGTGTTACTGTTTTCTGCACAAAAGCGATTCTGCGAAGCAATGGGAACACTTCTGTTTCCCAGGCACAGAGAAGGTGCTAGCAGGGAATTCTCTGCCTGCTTTTCCCCAGTGCTCTGCAAGCTCTCCAGGACAACATAGAATCTGGGGCTCTGTGCTTTCTTTCGTTCTGAACAAGTGTTACTGTTTTCTGCACAAAAGTGATTCTGCGAAGCAATGTGAACATTTCTGCTTCCCAGGCACAGAGAAGGTGCTAGCAGGGAATTCTCTGCCTGCCTTTCCCCAGTGCTCTGCAAGCTCTCCAGGACAACAGCAAATCTGGGGCTCTGTGCTTTCTTTCGTTCTGAACAAGTGTTACTGTTTTCTGCACAAAAGCGATTCTGCGAAGCAATGTGAACACTTCTGTTTCCCAGGCACAGAGAAGGTGCTAGCAGGGAATTCTCTGCCTGCTTTTCCCCAGTGCTCTGCAAGCTCTCCAGGACAACATAGAATCTGGGGCTCTGTGCTTTCTTTCGTTCTGAACAAGTGTTACTGTTTTCTGCACAAAAGTGATTCTGCGAAGCAATGTGAACACTTCTGCTTCCCAGGCACAGAGAAGGTGCTAGCAGGGAATTCTCTGCCTGCCTTTCCCCAGTGCTCTGCAAGCTCTCCAGGACAACATAAAATCTGGGGCTCTGTGCTTTCTTTCGTCTGAACAAGTGTTACTGTTTTCTGCACAAAAGCGATTCTGCGAAGGATTGTGAACAGGCACAGAGAAGGTGCTAGAGGGAATTCTCTGCCTGCCTTTCCCCAGTGCTCTGCAAGCTCTCCAGGACAACATAAAATCTGGGGCTCTGTGCTTTCTTTCGTTCTGAACAAGTGTTACTGTTTTCTGCACAAAAGCGATTCTGCGAAGGAATGTGAACACTTCTGTTTCCCAGGCACAGAGAAGGTGCTAGCAGGGAATTCTCTGCCTGCTTTTCCCCAGTGCTCTGCAAGCTCTCCAGGACAACATAAAATCTGGGGCTCTGTGCTTTCTTTCGTTCTGAACAAGTGTTACTGTTTTCTGCACAAAAGCGATTCTGCCAAGCAAAGTGAACAGGCACAGAGAAGGTGCTAGCAGGGAATTCTCTGCCTGCCTTTCCCCAGTGCTCTGCAAGCTCTCCAGGACAACATAAAATCTGGGGCTCTGTGCTTTCTTTCGTTCTGAACAAGTGTTACTGTTTTCTGCACAAAAGCGATTCTGCGAAGGAATGTGAACACTTCTGTTTCCCAGGCACAGAGAAGGTGCTAGCAGGGAATTCTCTGCCTGCTTTTCCCCAGTGCTCTGCAAGCTCTCCAGGACAACATAAAATCTGGGGCTCTGTGATTTCTTTCGTTCTGAACAAGTGTTACTGTTTTCTGCACAAAAGCGATTCTGCGAAGGAATGTGAACAGGCACAGAGAAGGTGCTAGCAGGGAATTCTCTGCCTGCCTTTCCCCAGTGCTCTGCAAGCTCTCCAGGACAACATAGAATCTGGGGCTCTGTGCTTTCTTTCGTTCTGAACAAGTGTTAGTGTTTTCTGCACAAAAGCGATTCTGCGAAGCAATGTGAACACTTCTGTTTCCCAGGCACAGAGAAGGTGCTAGCAGGGAATTCTCTGCCTGCTTTTCCCCAGTGCTCTGCAAGCTCTCCTGGACAACATAGAATCTGGGGCTCTGTGCTTTCTTTCGTTCTGAACAAGTGTTATTGTTTTCTGCACAAAAGTGATTCTGCGAAGCAATGTGAACACTTCTGTTTCCCAGGCACAGAGAAGGTGCTAGCAGGGAATTCTCTGCCTGCTTTTCCCCAGTGCTCTGCAAGCTCTCCAGGACAACATAAAATTGGGGCTCTGTGCTTTCTTTCGTTCTGAACAAGTGTTACTGTTTTCTGCACAAAAGCGATTCTGCGAAGGAATGTGAACAGGCACAGAGAAGGTGCTAGCAGGGAATTCTCTGCCTGCCTTTCCCCAGTGCTCTGCAAGCTCTCCAGGACAACATAAAATCTGGGGCTCTGTGCTTTCTTTCGTTCTGAACAAGTGTTACTGTTTTCTGCACAAAAGCGATTCTGCGAAGCAATGTGAACACTTCTGTTTCCCAGGCACAGAGAAGGTGCTAGCAGGGAATTCTCTGCCTTCTTTTCCCCAGTGCTCTGCAAGCTCTCCAGGACAACATAAAATCTGGGGCTCTGTGCTTTCTTTCGTTCTGAACAAGTGTTACTGTTTTCTGCACAAAAGCGATTCTGCGAAGCAATGTGAACACTTCTGTTTCCCAGGAACAGAGAAGGTGCTAGCAGGGAATTCTCTGCCTGCTTTTCCCCAGTGCTCTGCAAGCTCTCCAGGACAACAGCAAATATGGGGCTCTGTGCTTTCTTTCGTTCTGAACAAGTGTTACTGTTCTCTGCACAAAAGCGATTCTGCGAAGCAATGTGAACACTTCTGTTTCCCAGGCACAGAGAAGGTGCTAGCAGGGAATTCTCTGCCTGCTTTTCCCCAGTGCTCTGCAAGCTCTCCAGGACAACAGCAAATCTGGGGCTCTGTGCTTTCTTTTGTTCTGAACAAGTGTTACTGTTTTCTGCACAAAAGCGATTCTGCCAAGCAATGTGAACAGGCACAGAAAAGGTGCTAGCAGGGAATTCTCTGCCTGCCTTTCCCCAGTGCTCTGCAAGCTCTCCAGGACAACATAGAATCTGGGGCTCTGTGCTTTCTTTTGTTCTGAACAAGTGTTAGGGTTTTCTGCACAAAAGCGATTCTGCGAAGCAATGTGAAGACTTCTGCTTCCCAGGCACAGAGAAGGTGCTAGCAGGGAATTCTCTGCCTGCCTTTCCCCAGTGCTCTGCAAGCTCTCCAGGACAACATAAAATCTGGGGCTCTGTGCTTTCTTTCGTCTGAACAAGTGTTACTGTTTTCTGCACAAAAGCGATTCAGCGAAGCAATGTGAACAGGCACAGAGAAGGTGCTAGCAGGGAATTCTCTGCCTGCCTTTCCCCAGTGCTCTGCAAGCTCTCCAGGACAACATAAAATCTGGGGCTCTGTGCTTTATTTCGTTCTGAACAAGTGTTACTGTTTTCTTCACAAAAGCGATTCTGCGAAGCAATGTGAACACTTCTGTTTCCCGGGCACAGAGAAGGTGCTAGCAGGGAATTCTCTGCCTGCTTTTCCCCAGTGCTCTGCAAGCTCTCCAGGACAACATAAAATCTGGGGCTCTGTGCTTTCTTTCGTTCTGAACAAGTGTTACTGTTTTCTGCACAAAAGCGATTCAGCGAAGCAATGTGAACAGGCACAGAGAAGGTGCTAGCAGGGAATTCTCTGCCTGCCTTTCCCCAGTGCTCTGCAAGCTCTCCAGGACAACAGCAAATCTGGGGCTCTGTGCTTTCTTTCGTTCTGAACAAGTGTTACTGTTTTCTGCACAAAAGCGATTCTGCGAAGCAATGGGAACACTTCTGTTTCCCAGGCACAGAGAAGGTGCTAGCAGGGAATTCTCTGCCTGCTTTTCCCCAGTGCTCTGCAATCTCTCCAGGACAACATAAAATCTGGGGCTCTGTGCTTTCTTTCGTTCTGAACAAGTGTTACTGTTTTCTGCACAAAAGCGATTCTGCCAAGCAATGTGAACACTTCTGCTTCCCAGGCACAGAGAAGGTGCTAGCAGGGAATTCTCTGCCTGCCTTTCCCCAGTGCTCTGCAAGCTCTCCAGGACAACATAAAATCTGGGGCTCTGTGCTTTCTTTCGTCTGAACAAGTGTTACTGTTTTCTGCACAAAAGCGATTCTGCGAAGCAATGTGAACAGGCACAGAGAAGGTGCTAGCAGGGAATTCTCTGCCTGCCTTTCCCCAGTGCTCTGCAAGCTCTCCAGGACAACATAAAATCTGGGGCTCTGTGCTTTCTTTCGTTCTGAACAAGTGTTACTGTTTTCTGCACAAAAGTGATTCTGCGAAGCAATGTGAACACTTCTGCTTCCCAGGCACAGAGAAGGTGCTAGCAGGGAATTCTCTGCCTGCCTTTCCCCAGTGCTCTGCAAGCTCTCCAGGACAACATAAAATCTGGGGCTCTGTGCTTTCTTTCGTCTGAACAAGTGTTACTGTTTTCTGCACAAAAGCGATTCTGCGAAGGATTGTGAACAGGCACAGAGAAGGTGCTAGAGGGAATTCTCTGCCTGCCTTTCCCCAGTGCTCTGCAAGCTCTCCAGGACAACATAAAATCTGGGGCTCTGTGCTTTCTTTCGTTCTGAACAAGTGTTACTGTTTTCTGCACAAAAGCGATTCTGCGAAGGAATGTGAACACTTCTGTTTCCCAGGCACAGAGAAGGTGCTAGCAGGGAATTCTCTGCCTGCTTTTCCCCAGTGCTCTGCAAGCTCTCCAGGACAACATAAAATCTGGGGCTCTGTGCTTTCTTTCGTTCTGAACAAGTGTTACTGTTTTCTGCACAAAAGCGATTCTGCCAAGCAAAGTGAACAGGCACAGAGAAGGTGCTAGCAGGGAATTCTCTGCCTGCCTTTCCCCAGTGCTCTGCAAGCTCTCCAGGACAACATAAAATCTGGGGCTCTGTGCTTTCTTTCGTTCTGAACAAGTGTTACTGTTTTCTGCACAAAAGCGATTCTGCGAAGGAATGTGAACACTTCTGTTTCCCAGGCACAGAGAAGGTGCTAGCAGGGAATTCTCTGCCTGCTTTTCCCCAGTGCTCTGCAAGCTCTCCAGGACAACATAAAATCTGGGGCTCTGTGATTTCTTTCGTTCTGAACAAGTGTTACTGTTTTCTGCACAAAAGCGATTCTGCGAAGGAATGTGAACAGGCACAGAGAAGGTGCTAGCAGGGAATTCTCTGCCTGCCTTTCCCCAGTGCTCTGCAAGCTCTCCAGGACAACATAGAATCTGGGGCTCTGTGCTTTCTTTCGTTCTGAACAAGTGTTAGTGTTTTCTGCACAAAAGCGATTCTGCGAAGCAATGTGAACACTTCTGTTTCCCAGGCACAGAGAAGGTGCTAGCAGGGAATTCTCTGCCTGCTTTTCCCCAGTGCTCTGCAAGCTCTCCTGGACAACATAGAATCTGGGGCTCTGTGCTTTCTTTCGTTCTGAACAAGTGTTATTGTTTTCTGCACAAAAGTGATTCTGCGAAGCAATGTGAACACTTCTGTTTCCCAGGCACAGAGAAGGTGCTAGCAGGGAATTCTCTGCCTGCTTTTCCCCAGTGCTCTGCAAGCTCTCCAGGACAACATAAAATTGGGGCTCTGTGCTTTCTTTCGTTCTGAACAAGTGTTACTGTTTTCTGCACAAAAGCGATTCTGCGAAGGAATGTGAACAGGCACAGAGAAGGTGCTAGCAGGGAATTCTCTGCCTGCCTTTCCCCAGTGCTCTGCAAGCTCTCCAGGACAACATAAAATCTGGGGCTCTGTGCTTTCTTTCGTTCTGAACAAGTGTTACTGTTTTCTGCACAAAAGCGATTCTGCGAAGCAATGTGAACACTTCTGTTTCCCAGGCACAGAGAAGGTGCTAGCAGGGAATTCTCTGCCTTCTTTTCCCCAGTGCTCTGCAAGCTCTCCAGGACAACATAAAATCTGGGGCTCTGTGCTTTCTTTCGTTCTGAACAAGTGTTACTGTTTTCTGCACAAAAGCGATTCTGCGAAGCAATGTGAACACTTCTGTTTCCCAGGAACAGAGAAGGTGCTAGCAGGGAATTCTCTGCCTGCTTTTCCCCAGTGCTCTGCAAGCTCTCCAGGACAACAGCAAATATGGGGCTCTGTGCTTTCTTTCGTTCTGAACAAGTGTTACTGTTCTCTGCACAAAAGCGATTCTGCGAAGCAATGTGAACACTTCTGTTTCCCAGGCACAGAGAAGGTGCTAGCAGGGAATTCTCTGCCTGCTTTTCCCCAGTGCTCTGCAAGCTCTCCAGGACAACAGCAAATCTGGGGCTCTGTGCTTTCTTTTGTTCTGAACAAGTGTTACTGTTTTCTGCACAAAAGCGATTCTGCCAAGCAATGTGAACAGGCACAGAAAAGGTGCTAGCAGGGAATTCTCTGCCTGCCTTTCCCCAGTGCTCTGCAAGCTCTCCAGGACAACATAGAATCTGGGGCTCTGTGCTTTCTTTTGTTCTGAACAAGTGTTAGGGTTTTCTGCACAAAAGCGATTCTGCGAAGCAATGTGAAGACTTCTGCTTCCCAGGCACAGAGAAGGTGCTAGCAGGGAATTCTCTGCCTGCCTTTCCCCAGTGCTCTGCAAGCTCTCCAGGACAACATAAAATCTGGGGCTCTGTGCTTTCTTTCGTCTGAACAAGTGTTACTGTTTTCTGCACAAAAGCGATTCAGCGAAGCAATGTGAACAGGCACAGAGAAGGTGCTAGCAGGGAATTCTCTGCCTGCCTTTCCCCAGTGCTCTGCAAGCTCTCCAGGACAACATAAAATCTGGGGCTCTGTGCTTTATTTCGTTCTGAACAAGTGTTACTGTTTTCTTCACAAAAGCGATTCTGCGAAGCAATGTGAACACTTCTGTTTCCCGGGCACAGAGAAGGTGCTAGCAGGGAATTCTCTGCCTGCTTTTCCCCAGTGCTCTGCAAGCTCTCCAGGACAACATAAAATCTGGGGCTCTGTGCTTTCTTTCGTTCTGAACAAGTGTTACTGTTTTCTGCACAAAAGCGATTCAGCGAAGCAATGTGAACAGGCACAGAGAAGGTGCTAGCAGGGAATTCTCTGCCTGCCTTTCCCCAGTGCTCTGCAAGCTCTCCAGGACAACAGCAAATCTGGGGCTCTGTGCTTTCTTTCGTTCCGAACAAGTGTTACTGTTTTCTGCACAAAAGCGATTCTGCGAAGCAATGGGAACACTTCTGTTTCCCAGGCACAGAGAAGGTGCTAGCAGGGAATTCTCTGCCTGCTTTTCCCCAGTGCTCTGCAATCTCTCCAGGACAACATAAAATCTGGGGCTCTGTGCTTTCTTTCGTTCTGAACAAGTGTTACTGTTTTCTGCACAAAAGCGATTCTGCCAAGCAATGTGAACACTTCTGCTTCCCAGGCACAGAGAAGGTGCTAGCAGGGAATTCTCTGCCTGCCTTTCCCCAGTGCTCTGCAAGCTCTCCAGGACAACATAAAATCTGGGGCTCTGTGCTTTCTTTCGTCTGAACAAGTGTTACTGTTTTCTGCACAAAAGCGATTCTGCGAAGCAATGTGAACAGGCACAGAGAAGGTGCTAGCAGGGAATTCTCTGCCTGCCTTTCCCCAGTGCTCTGCAAGCTCTCCAGGACAACAGCAAATCTGGGGCTCTGTGCTTTCTTTCGTTCTGAACAAGTGTTATTGTTTTCTGCACAAAAGCGATTCTGCGAAGCAATGGGAACACTTCTGTTTCCCAGGCACAGAGAAGGTGCTAGCAGGGAATTCTCTGCCTGCTTTTCCCCAGTGCTCTGCAATCTCTCCAGGACAACATAAAATCTGGGGCTCTGTGCTTTCTTTCGTTCTGAACAAGTGTTACTGTTTTTTGCACAAAAGCGATTCTGCCAAGCAATGTGAACACTTCTGCTTCCCAGGCACAGAGAAGGTGCTAGCAGGGAATTCTCTGCCTGCCTTTCCCCAGTGCTCTGCAAGCTCTCCAGGACAACATAAAATCTGGGGCTCTGTGCTTTCTTTCGTCTGAACAAGTGTTACTGTTTTCTGCACAAAAGCGATTCTGCCAAGCAATGTGAACAGGCACAGAAAAGGTGCTAGCAGGGAATTCTCTGCCTGCTTTTCCCCAGTGCTCTGCAAGCTCTCCAGGACAACAGCAAATATGGGGCTCTGTGCTTTCTTTCGTTCTGAACAAGTGTTACTGTTTTCTGCACAAAAGCGATTCTGCGAAGCAATGTGAACACTTCTGTTTCCCAGGCACAGAGAAGGTGCTAGCAGGGAATTCTCTGCCTGCTTTTCCCCAGTGCTCTGCAAGCTCTCCAGGACAACATAAAATCTGGGGCTCTGTGCTTTCTTTCGTTCTGAACAAGTGTTACTGTTTTCTGCACAAAAGCGATTCTGCGAAGCAATGTGAACACTTCTGCTTCCCAGGCACAGAGAAGGTGCTAGCAGGGAATTCTCTGCCTGCTTTTCCCCAGTGCTCTGCAAGCTCTCCAGGACAACATAAAATCTGGGGCTCTGTGCTTTCTTTTGTTCTGAACAAGTGTTATTGTTTTCTGCACAAAAGCGATTCTGCGAAGCAACGTCAACAGGCACAGAGAAGGTGCTAGCAGGGAATTCTCTGCCTGCCTTTCCCCAGTGCTCTGCAAGCTCTCCAGGACAACATAAAATCTGGGGCTCTGTGCTTTCTTTCGTTCTGAACAAGTGTTACTGTTTTCTGCACAAAAGCGATTCTGCGAAGCAATGTGAACACTTCTGCTTCCCAGGCACAGAGAAGGTGCTAGCAGGGAATTCTCTGCCTGCCTTTCCCCAGTGCTCTGCAAGCTCTCCAGGACAACATAAAATCTGGGGCTCTGTGCTTTCTTTCGTTCTGAACAAGTGTTACTGTTTTCTGCACAAAAGCGATTCTGCGAAGCAATGTGAACACTTCTGCTTCCCAGGCACAGAGAAGGTGCTAGCAGGGAATTCTCTGCCTGCCTTTCCCCAGTGCTCTGCAAGCTCTCCAGGACAACATAGAATCTGGGGCTCTGTGCTTTCTTTCGTTCTGAACAAGTGTTAGTGTTTTCTGCACAAAAGCGATTCTGCGAAGCAATGTGAACACTTCTGTTTCCCAGGCACAGAGAAGGTGCTAGCAGGGAATTCTCTGCCTGCTTTTCCCCAGTGCTCTGCAAGCTCTCCTGGACAACATAGAATCTGGGGCTCTGTGCTTTCTTTCGTTCTGAACAAGTGTTATTGTTTTCTGCACAAAAGTGATTCTGCGAAGCAATGTGAACACTTCTGTTTCCCAGGCACAGAGAAGGTGCTAGCAGGGAATTCTCTGCCTGCTTTTCCCCAGTGCTCTGCAAGCTCTCCAGGACAACATAAAATTGGGGCTCTGTGCTTTCTTTCGTTCTGAACAAGTGTTACTGTTTTCTGCACAAAAGCGATTCTGCGAAGGAATGTGAACAGGCACAGAGAAGGTGCTAGCAGGGAATTCTCTGCCTGCCTTTCCCCAGTGCTCTGCAAGCTCTCCAGGACAACATAAAATCTGGGGCTCTGTGCTTTCTTTCGTTCTGAACAAGTGTTACTGTTTTCTGCACAAAAGCGATTCTGCGAAGCAATGTGAACACTTCTGTTTCCCAGGCACAGAGAAGGTGCTAGCAGGGAATTCTCTGCCTTCTTTTCCCCAGTGCTCTGCAAGCTCTCCAGGACAACATAAAATCTGGGGCTCTGTGCTTTCTTTCGTTCTGAACAAGTGTTACTGTTTTCTGCACAAAAGCGATTCTGCGAAGCAATGTGAACACTTCTGTTTCCCAGGAACAGAGAAGGTGCTAGCAGGGAATTCTCTGCCTGCTTTTCCCCAGTGCTCTGCAAGCTCTCCAGGACAACAGCAAATATGGGGCTCTGTGCTTTCTTTCGTTCTGAACAAGTGTTACTGTTCTCTGCACAAAAGCGATTCTGCGAAGCAATGTGAACACTTCTGTTTCCCAGGCACAGAGAAGGTGCTAGCAGGGAATTCTCTGCCTGCTTTTCCCCAGTGCTCTGCAAGCTCTCCAGGACAACAGCAAATCTGGGGCTCTGTGCTTTCTTTTGTTCTGAACAAGTGTTACTGTTTTCTGCACAAAAGCGATTCTGCCAAGCAATGTGAACAGGCACAGAAAAGGTGCTAGCAGGGAATTCTCTGCCTGCCTTTCCCCAGTGCTCTGCAAGCTCTCCAGGACAACATAGAATCTGGGGCTCTGTGCTTTCTTTTGTTCTGAACAAGTGTTAGGGTTTTCTGCACAAAAGCGATTCTGCGAAGCAATGTGAAGACTTCTGCTTCCCAGGCACAGAGAAGGTGCTAGCAGGGAATTCTCTGCCTGCCTTTCCCCAGTGCTCTGCAAGCTCTCCAGGACAACATAAAATCTGGGGCTCTGTGCTTTCTTTCGTCTGAACAAGTGTTACTGTTTTCTGCACAAAAGCGATTCAGCGAAGCAATGTGAACAGGCACAGAGAAGGTGCTAGCAGGGAATTCTCTGCCTGCCTTTCCCCAGTGCTCTGCAAGCTCTCCAGGACAACATAAAATCTGGGGCTCTGTGCTTTATTTCGTTCTGAACAAGTGTTACTGTTTTCTTCACAAAAGCGATTCTGCGAAGCAATGTGAACACTTCTGTTTCCCGGGCACAGAGAAGGTGCTAGCAGGGAATTCTCTGCCTGCTTTTCCCCAGTGCTCTGCAAGCTCTCCAGGACAACATAAAATCTGGGGCTCTGTGCTTTCTTTCGTTCTGAACAAGTGTTACTGTTTTCTGCACAAAAGCGATTCAGCGAAGCAATGTGAACAGGCACAGAGAAGGTGCTAGCAGGGAATTCTCTGCCTGCCTTTCCCCAGTGCTCTGCAAGCTCTCCAGGACAACAGCAAATCTGGGGCTCTGTGCTTTCTTTCGTTCCGAACAAGTGTTACTGTTTTCTGCACAAAAGCGATTCTGCGAAGCAATGGGAACACTTCTGTTTCCCAGGCACAGAGAAGGTGCTAGCAGGGAATTCTCTGCCTGCTTTTCCCCAGTGCTCTGCAATCTCTCCAGGACAACATAAAATCTGGGGCTCTGTGCTTTCTTTCGTTCTGAACAAGTGTTACTGTTTTCTGCACAAAAGCGATTCTGCCAAGCAATGTGAACACTTCTGCTTCCCAGGCACAGAGAAGGTGCTAGCAGGGAATTCTCTGCCTGCCTTTCCCCAGTGCTCTGCAAGCTCTCCAGGACAACATAAAATCTGGGGCTCTGTGCTTTCTTTCGTCTGAACAAGTGTTACTGTTTTCTGCACAAAAGCGATTCTGCGAAGCAATGTGAACAGGCACAGAGAAGGTGCTAGCAGGGAATTCTCTGCCTGCCTTTCCCCAGTGCTCTGCAAGCTCTCCAGGACAACAGCAAATCTGGGGCTCTGTGCTTTCTTTCGTTCTGAACAAGTGTTATTGTTTTCTGCACAAAAGCGATTCTGCGAAGCAATGGGAACACTTCTGTTTCCCAGGCACAGAGAAGGTGCTAGCAGGGAATTCTCTGCCTGCTTTTCCCCAGTGCTCTGCAATCTCTCCAGGACAACATAAAATCTGGGGCTCTGTGCTTTCTTTCGTTCTGAACAAGTGTTACTGTTTTTTGCACAAAAGCGATTCTGCCAAGCAATGTGAACACTTCTGCTTCCCAGGCACAGAGAAGGTGCTAGCAGGGAATTCTCTGCCTGCCTTTCCCCAGTGCTCTGCAAGCTCTCCAGGACAACATAAAATCTGGGGCTCTGTGCTTTCTTTCGTCTGAACAAGTGTTACTGTTTTCTGCACAAAAGCGATTCTGCCAAGCAATGTGAACAGGCACAGAAAAGGTGCTAGCAGGGAATTCTCTGCCTGCTTTTCCCCAGTGCTCTGCAAGCTCTCCAGGACAACAGCAAATATGGGGCTCTGTGCTTTCTTTCGTTCTGAACAAGTGTTACTGTTTTCTGCACAAAAGCGATTCTGCGAAGCAATGTGAACACTTCTGTTTCCCAGGCACAGAGAAGGTGCTAGCAGGGAATTCTCTGCCTGCTTTTCCCCAGTGCTCTGCAAGCTCTCCAGGACAACATAAAATCTGGGGCTCTGTGCTTTCTTTCGTTCTGAACAAGTGTTACTGTTTTCTGCACAAAAGCGATTCTGCGAAGCAATGTGAACACTTCTGCTTCCCAGGCACAGAGAAGGTGCTAGCAGGGAATTCTCTGCCTGCTTTTCCCCAGTGCTCTGCAAGCTCTCCAGGACAACATAAAATCTGGGGCTCTGTGCTTTCTTTTGTTCTGAACAAGTGTTATTGTTTTCTGCACAAAAGCGATTCTGCGAAGCAACGTCAACAGGCACAGAGAAGGTGCTAGCAGGGAATTCTCTGCCTGCCTTTCCCCAGTGCTCTGCAAGCTCTCCAGGACAACATAAAATCTGGGGCTCTGTGCTTTCTTTCGTTCTGAACAAGTGTTACTGTTTTCTGCACAAAAGCGATTCTGCGAAGCAATGTGAACACTTCTGCTTCCCAGGCACAGAGAAGGTGCTAGCAGGGAATTCTCTGCCTGCCTTTCCCCAGTGCTCTGCAAGCTCTCCAGGACAACATAAAATCTGGGGCTCTGTGCTTTCTTTCGTTCTGAACAAGTGTTACTGTTTTCTGCACAAAAGCGATTCTGCGAAGCAATGTGAACACTTCTGCTTCCCAGGCACAGAGAAGGTGCTAGCAGGGAATTCTCTGCCTGCCTTTCCCCAGTGCTCTGCAAGCTCTCCAGGACAACATAAAATCTGGGGCTCTGTGCTTTCTTTCGTTCTGAACAAGTGTTACTGTTTTCTGCACAAAAGCGATTCTGCGAAGCAATGTGAACACTTCTGTTTCCCAGGAACAGAGAAGGTGCTAGCAGGTAATTCTCTGCCTGCTTTTCCCCAGTGCTCTGCAAGCTCTCCAGGACAACATAAAATCTGGGGCTCTGTGCTTTCTTTCGTTCTGAACAAGTGTTACTGTTTTCTGCACAAAAGCGATTCTGCGAAGCAATGTGAACAGGCACAGAGAAGGTGCTAGCAGGGAATTCTCTGCCTGCCTTTCCCCAGTGCTCTGCAAGCTCTCCAGGACAACAGCAAATCTGGGGCTCGGTGCTTTCTTTCGTTCTGAACAAGTGTTATTGTTTTCTGCACAAAAGCGATTCTGCGAAGCAATGTGAACACTTCTGTTTCCCAGGCACAGAGAAGGTGCTAGCAGGGAATTCTCTGCCTGCTTTTCCCCAGTGCTCTGCAAGCTCTCCAGGACAACATAAAATCTGGGGCTCTGTGCTTTCTTTTGTTCTGAACAAGTGTTACTGTTTTCTGCACAAAAGCGATTCTGCGAAGCAATGTGAACAGGCACAGAAAAGGTGCTAGCAGGGAATTCTCTGCCTGCCTTTCCCCAGTGCTCTGCAAGCTCTCCAGGACAACATAAAATCTGGGGCTCTGTGCTTTCTTTCGTTCTGAACAAGTGTTACTGTTTTCTGCACAAAAGCGATTCTGCGAAGCAATGTGAACACTTCTGTTTCACAGGAACAGAGAAGGTGCTAGCAGGGAATTCTCTGCCTGCTTTTCCCCAGTGCTCTGCAAGCTCTCCAGGACAACATAAAATCTGGGGCTCTGTGCTTTCTTTCGTCTGAACAAGTGTTACTGTTTTCTGCACAAAGGCGATTCTGCGAAGCAATGTGAACACTTCTGTTTCCCAGGCACAGAGAAGGTGCTAGCAGGGAATTCTCTGCCTGCCCTTCCCCAGTGCTCTGCAAGCTCTCCAGGACAACATAAAATCTGGGGCTCTGTGCTTTCTTTCGTCTGAACAAGTGTTACTGTTTTCTGCACAAAAGCGATTCAGCGAAGCAATGTGAACAGGCACAGAGAAGGTGCTAGCAGGGAATTCTCTGCCTGCCTTTCCCCAGTGCTCTGCAAGCTCTCCAGGACAACATAAAATCTGGGGCTCTGTGCTTTCTTTCGTTCTGAACAAGTGTTACTGTTTTCTGCACAAAAGCGATTCTGCGAAGCAATGTGAACACTTCTGTTTCCCGGGCACAGAGAAGGTGCTAGCAGGGAATTCTCTGCCTGCTTTTCCCCAGTGCTCTGCAAGCTCTCCAGGACAACATAAAATCTGGGGCTCTGTGCTTTCTTTCGTTCTGAACAAGTGTTACTGTTTTCTGCACAAAAGCGATTCTGCGAAGCAATGTGAACAGGCACAGAGAAGGTGCTAGCAGGGAATTCTCTGCCTGCCTTTCCCCAGTGCTCTGCAAGCTCTCCAGGACAACATAAAATCTGGGGCTCTGTGCTTTCTTTCGTTCTGAACAAGTGTTACTGTTTTCTGCACAAAAGCGATTCTGCGAAGCAATGGGAACACTTCTGTTTCCCAGGCACAGAGAAGGTGCTAGCAGGGAATTCTCTGCCTGCTTTTCCCCAGTGCTCTGCAAGCTCTCCAGGACAACATAGAATCTGGGGCTCTGTGCTTTCTTTCGTTCTGAACAAGTGTTACTGTTTTCTGCACAAAAGTGATTCTGCGAAGCAATGTGAACATTTCTGCTTCCCAGGCACAGAGAAGGTGCTAGCAGGGAATTCTCTGCCTGCCTTTCCCCAGTGCTCTGCAAGCTCTCCAGGACAACAGCAAATCTGGGGCTCTGTGCTTTCTTTCGTTCTGAACAAGTGTTACTGTTTTCTGCACAAAAGCGATTCTGCGAAGCAATGGGAACACTTCTGTTTCCCAGGCACAGAGAAGGTGCTAGCAGGGAATTCTCTGCCTGCTTTTCCCCAGTGCTCTGCAAGCTCTCCAGGACAACATAAAATCTGGGGCTCTGTGCTTTCTTTCTGCTGAACAAGTGTTACTGTTTTCTGCACAAAAGCGATTCTGCGAAGCAATGTGAACAGGCACAGAGAAGGTGCTAGCAGGGAATTCTCTGCCTGCCTTTCCCCAGTGCTCTGCAAGCTCTCCAGGACAACAGCAAATCTGGGGCTCTGTGCTTTCTTTCGTTCTGAACAAGTGTTACTGTTTTCTGCACAAAAGCGATTCTGCGAAGCAATGTGAACACTTCTGTTTCCCAGGCACAGAGAAGGTGCTAGCAGGGAATTCTCTGCCTGCTTTTCCCCAGTGCTCTGCAAGCTCTCCAGGACAACATAGAATCTGGGGCTCTGTGCTTTCTTTCGTTCTGAACAAGTGTTACTGTTTTCTGCACAAAAGTGATTCTGCGAAGCAATGTGAACACTTCTGCTTCCCAGGCACAGAGAAGGTGCTAGCAGGGAATTCTCTGCCTGCCTTTCCCCAGTGCTCTGCAAGCTCTCCAGGACAACATAAAATCTGGGGCTCTGTGCTTTCTTTCGTCTGAACAAGTGTTACTGTTTTCTGCACAAAAGCGATTCTGCGAAGGATTGTGAACAGGCACAGAGAAGGTGCTAGAGGGAATTCTCTGCCTGCCTTTCCCCAGTGCTCTGCAAGCTCTCCAGGACAACATAAAATCTGGGGCTCTGTGCTTTCTTTCGTTCTGAACAAGTGTTACTGTTTTCTGCACAAAAGCGATTCTGCGAAGGAATGTGAACACTTCTGTTTCCCAGGCACAGAGAAGGTGCTAGCAGGGAATTCTCTGCCTGCTTTTCCCCAGTGCTCTGCAAGCTCTCCAGGACAACATAAAATCTGGGGCTCTGTGCTTTCTTTCGTTCTGAACAAGTGTTACTGTTTTCTGCACAAAAGCGATTCTGCGAAGGAATGTGAACAGGCACAGAGAAGGTGCTAGCAGGGAATTCTCTGCCTGCCTTTCCCCAGTGCTCTGCAAGCTCTCCAGGACAACATAAAATCTGGGGCTCTGTGCTTTCTTTCGTTCTGAACAAGTGTTACTGTTTTCTGCACAAAAGCGATTCTGCGAAGCAATGTGAACACTTCTGTTTCCCAGGCACAGAGAAGGTGCTAGCAGGGAATTCTCTGCCTTCTTTTCCCAGTTCCCTGCAAGCTCTCCAGGACAACATAAAATCTGGGGCTCTGTGCTTTCTTTCGTTCTGAACAATTGTTACTGTTTTCTGCACAAAAGCGATTCTGCGAAGCAATGTGAACACTTCTGTTTCCCAGGAACAGAGAAGGTGCTAGCAGGGAATTCTCTGCCTGCTTTTCCCCAGTGCTCTGCAAGCTCTCCAGGACAACATAAAATCTGGGGCTCTGTGCTTTCTTTCGTTGTGAACAAGTGTTACTGTTTTCTGCACAAAAGCGATTCTGCGAAGCAATGTGAACACTTCTGTTTCCCAGGCACAGAGAAGGTGCTAGCAGGGAATTCTCTGCCTGCTTTTCCCCAGTGCTCTGCAAGCTCTCCAGGACAACATAAAATCTGGGGCTCTGTGCTTTCTTTCTGCTGAACAAGTGTTACTGTTTTCTGCACAAAAGCGATTCTGCGAAGCAATGTGAACAGGCACAGAGAAGGTGCTAGCAGGGAATTCTCTGCCTGCCTTTCCCCAGTGCTCTGCAAGCTCTCCAGGACAACATAGAATCTGGGGCTCTGTGCTTTCTTTCGTTCTGAACAAGTGTTACAGTTTTCTGCACAAAAGCGATTCTGCGAAGCAATGTGAACACTTCTGTTTCCCAGGCACAGAGAAGGTGCTAGCAGGGAATTCTCTGCCTGCTTTTCCCCAGTGCTCTGCAAGCTCTCCAGGACAACATAGAATCTGGGGCTCTGTGCTTTCTTTCGTTCTGAACAAGTGTTACTGTTTTCTGCACAAAAGTGATTCTGCGAAGCAATGTGAACACTTCTGCTTCCCAGGCACAGAGAAGGTGCTAGCAGGGAATTCTCTGCCTGCCTTTCCCCAGTGCTCTGCAAGCTCTCCAGGACAACATAAAATCTGGGGCTCTGTGCTTTCTTTCGTCTGAACAAGTGTTACTGTTTTCTGCACAAAAGCGATTCTGCGAAGGATTGTGAACAGGCACAGAGAAGGTGCTAGAGGGAATTCTCTGCCTGCCTTTCCCCAGTGCTCTGCAAGCTCTCCAGGACAACATAAAATCTGGGGCTCTGTGCTTTCTTTCGTCTGAACAAGTGTTACTGTTTTCTGCACAAAAGCGATTCTGCGAAGCAATGGGAACACTTCTGTTTCCCAGGCACAGAGAAGGTGCTAGCAGGGAATTCTCTGCCTGCTTTTCCCCAGTGCTCTGCAAGCTCTCCAGGACAACATAAAATCTGGGGCTCTGTGCTTTCTTTCTGCTGAACAAGTGTTACTGTTTTCTGCACAAAAGCGATTCTGCGAAGCAATGTGAACAGGCACAGAGAAGGTGCTAGCAGGGAATTCTCTGCCTGCCTTTCCCCAGTGCTCTGCAAGCTCTCCAGGACAACAGCAAATCTGGGGCTCTGTGCTTTCTTTCGTTCTGAACAAGTGTTACTGTTTTCTGCACAAAAGCGATTCTGCGAAGCAATGTGAACACTTCTGTTTCCCAGGCACAGAGAAGGTGCTAGCAGGGAATTCTCTGCCTGCTTTTCCCCAGTGCTCTGCAAGCTCTCCAGGACAACATAGAATCTGGGGCTCTGTGCTTTCTTTCGTTCTGAACAAGTGTTACTGTTTTCTGCACAAAAGTGATTCTGCGAAGCAATGTGAACACTTCTGCTTCCCAGGCACAGAGAAGGTGCTAGCAGGGAATTCTCTGCCTGCCTTTCCCCAGTGCTCTGCAAGCTCTCCAGGACAACATAAAATCTGGGGCTCTGTGCTTTCTTTCGTCTGAACAAGTGTTACTGTTTTCTGCACAAAAGCGATTCTGCGAAGGATTGTGAACAGGCACAGAGAAGGTGCTAGAGGGAATTCTCTGCCTGCCTTTCCCCAGTGCTCTGCAAGCTCTCCAGGACAACATAAAATCTGGGGCTCTGTGCTTTCTTTCGTTCTGAACAAGTGTTACTGTTTTCTGCACAAAAGCGATTCTGCGAAGGAATGTGAACACTTCTGTTTCCCAGGCACAGAGAAGGTGCTAGCAGGGAATTCTCTGCCTGCTTTTCCCCAGTGCTCTGCAAGCTCTCCAGGACAACATAAAATCTGGGGCTCTGTGCTTTCTTTCGTTCTGAACAAGTGTTACTGTTTTCTGCACAAAAGCGATTCTGCGAAGGAATGTGAACAGGCACAGAGAAGGTGCTAGCAGGGAATTCTCTGCCTGCCTTTCCCCAGTGCTCTGCAAGCTCTCCAGGACAACATAAAATCTGGGGCTCTGTGCTTTCTTTCGTTCTGAACAAGTGTTACTGTTTTCTGCACAAAAGCGATTCTGCGAAGCAATGTGAACACTTCTGTTTCCCAGGCACAGAGAAGGTGCTAGCAGGGAATTCTCTGCCTTCTTTTCCCAGTTCCCTGCAAGCTCTCCAGGACAACATAAAATCTGGGGCTCTGTGCTTTCTTTCGTTCTGAACAATTGTTACTGTTTTCTGCACAAAAGCGATTCTGCGAAGCAATGTGAACACTTCTGTTTCCCAGGAACAGAGAAGGTGCTAGCAGGGAATTCTCTGCCTGCTTTTCCCCAGTGCTCTGCAAGCTCTCCAGGACAACATAAAATCTGGGGCTCTGTGCTTTCTTTCGTTGTGAACAAGTGTTACTGTTTTCTGCACAAAAGCGATTCTGCGAAGCAATGTGAACACTTCTGTTTCCCAGGCACAGAGAAGGTGCTAGCAGGGAATTCTCTGCCTGCTTTTCCCCAGTGCTCTGCAAGCTCTCCAGGACAACATAAAATCTGGGGCTCTGTGCTTTCTTTCTGCTGAACAAGTGTTACTGTTTTCTGCACAAAAGCGATTCTGCGAAGCAATGTGAACAGGCACAGAGAAGGTGCTAGCAGGGAATTCTCTGCCTGCCTTTCCCCAGTGCTCTGCAAGCTCTCCAGGACAACATAGAATCTGGGGCTCTGTGCTTTCTTTCGTTCTGAACAAGTGTTACAGTTTTCTGCACAAAAGCGATTCTGCGAAGCAATGTGAACACTTCTGTTTCCCAGGCACAGAGAAGGTGCTAGCAGGGAATTCTCTGCCTGCTTTTCCCCAGTGCTCTGCAAGCTCTCCAGGACAACATAGAATCTGGGGCTCTGTGCTTTCTTTCGTTCTGAACAAGTGTTACTGTTTTCTGCACAAAAGTGATTCTGCGAAGCAATGTGAACACTTCTGCTTCCCAGGCACAGAGAAGGTGCTAGCAGGGAATTCTCTGCCTGCCTTTCCCCAGTGCTCTGCAAGCTCTCCAGGACAACATAAAATCTGGGGCTCTGTGCTTTCTTTCGTCTGAACAAGTGTTACTGTTTTCTGCACAAAAGCGATTCTGCGAAGGATTGTGAACAGGCACAGAGAAGGTGCTAGAGGGAATTCTCTGCCTGCCTTTCCCCAGTGCTCTGCAAGCTCTCCAGGACAACATAAAATCTGGGGCTCTGTGCTTTCTTTCGTCTGAACAAGTGTTACTGTTTTCTGCACAAAAGCGATTCTGCGAAGCAATGGGAACACTTCTGTTTCCCAGGCACAGAGAAGGTGCTAGCAGGGAATTCTCTGCCTGCTTTTCCCCAGTGCTCTGCAAGCTCTCCAGGACAACATAAAATCTGGGGCTCTGTGCTTTCTTTCGTTCTGAACAAGTGTTACTGTTTTCTGCACAAAAGCGATTCTGCGAAGCAATGTGAACACTTCTGCTTCCCAGGCACAGAGAAGGTGCTAGCAGGGAATTCTCTGCCTGCTTTTCCCCAGTGCTCTGCAAGCTCTCCAGGACAACATAAAATCTGGGGCTCTGTGCTTTCTTTTGTTCTGAACAAGTGTTATTGTTTTCTGCACAAAAGCGATTCTGCGAAGCAATGTGAACAGGCACAGAGAAGGTGCTAGCAGGGAATTCTCTGCCTGCCTTTCCCCAGTGCTCTGCAAGCTCTCCAGGACAACATAAAATCTGGGGCTCTGTGCTTTCTTTCGTTCTGAACAAGTGTTACTGTTTTCTGCACAAAAGCGATTCTGCCAAGCAATGTGAACACTTCTGTTTCCCAGGAACAGAGAAGGTGCTAGCAGGGAATTCTCTGCCTGCTTTTCCCCAGTGCTCTGCAAGCTCTCCAGGACAACATAAAATCTGGGGCTCTGTGCTTTCTTTCGTTCTGAACAAGTGTTACTGTTTTCTGCACAAAAGCGATTCTGCGAAGCAATGTGAACAGGCACAGAGAAGGTGCTAGCAGGGAATTCTCTGCCTGCCTTTCCCCAGTGCTCTGCAAGCTCTCCAGGACAACAGCAAATCTGGGGCTCTGTGCTTTCTTTCGTTCTGAACAAGTGTTATTGTTTTCTGCACAAAAGCGATTCTGCGAAGCAATGTGAACACTTCTGTTTCCCAGGCACAGAGAAGGTGCTAGCAGGGAATTCTCTGCCTGCTTTTCCCCAGTGCTCTGCAAGCTCTCCAGGACAACATAAAATCTGGGGCTCTGTGCTTTCTTTCGTTCTGAACAAGTGTTACTGTTTTCTGCACAAAAGCGATTCTGCGAAGCAATGTGAACAGGCACAGAGAAGGTGCTAGCAGGGAATTCTCTGCCTGCTTTTCCCCAGTGCTCTGCAAGCTCTCCAGGACAACATAAAATCTGGGGCTCTGTGCTTTCTTTCGTCTGAACAAGTGTTACTGTTTTCTGCACAAAAGCGATTCAGCGAAGCAATGTGAACAGGCACAGAGAAGGTGCTAGCAGGGAATTCTCTGCCTGCCTTTCCCCAGTGCTCTGCAAGCTCTCCAGGACAACATAAAATCTGGGGCTCTGTGCTTTATTTCGTTCTGAACAAGTGTTACTGTTTTCTTCACAAAAGCGATTCTGCGAAGCAATGTGAACACTTCTGTTTCCCGGGCACAGAGAAGGTGCTAGCAGGGAATTCTCTGCCTGCTTTTCCCCAGTGCTCTGCAAGCTCTCCAGGACAACATAAAATCTGGGGCTCTGTGCTTTCTTTCGTTCTGAACAAGTGTTACTGTTTTCTGCACAAAAGCGATTCTGCGAAGCAATGTGAACACTTCTGTTTCCCAGGCACAGAGAAGGTGCTAGCAGGGAATTCTCTGCCTGCTTTTCCCCAGTGCTCTGCAAGCTCTCCAGGACAACATAAAATCTGGGGCTCTGTGCTTTCTTTCGTTCTGAACAAGTGTTACTGTTTTCTGCACAAAAGCGATTCTGCGAAGCAATGGGAACACTTCTGTTTCCCAGGCACAGAGAAGGTGCTAGCAGGGAATTCTCTGCCTGCCTTTCCCCAGTGCTCTGCAAGCTCTCCAGGACAACATAAAATCTGGGGCTCTGTGCTTTCTTTCGTCTGAACAAGTGTTACTGTTTTCTGCACAAAAGCGATTCTGCGAAGCAATGTGAACACTTCTGCTTCCCAGGCACAGAGAAGGTGCTAGCAGGGAATTCTCTGCCTGCTTTTCCCCAGTGCTCTGCAAGCTCTCCAGGACAACATAAAATCTGGGGCTCTGTGCTTTCTTTTGTTCTGAACAAGTGTTATTGTTTTCTGCACAAAAGCGATTCTGCGAAGCAATGTGAACAGGCACAGAGAAGGTGCTAGCAGGGAATTCTCTGCCTGCCTTTCCCCAGTGCTCTGCAAGCTCTCCAGGACAACATAAAATCTGGGGCTCTGTGCTTTCTTTCGTTCTGAACAAGTGTTACTGTTTTCTGCACAAAAGCGATTCTGCGAAGCAATGTGAACACTTCTGTTTCCCAGGAACAGAGAAGGTGCTAGCAGGTAATTCTCTGCCTGCTTTTCCCCAGTGCTCTGCAAGCTCTCCAGGACAACATAAAATCTGGGGCTCTGTGCTTTCTTTCGTTCTGAACAAGTGTTACTGTTTTCTGCACAAAAGCGATTCTGCGAAGCAATGTGAACAGGCACAGAGAAGGTGCTAGCAGGGAATTCTCTGCCTGCCTTTCCCCAGTGCTCTGCAAGCTCTCCAGGACAACAGCAAATCTGGGGCTCTGTGCTTTCTTTCGTTCTGAACAAGTGTTATTGTTTTCTGCACAAAAGCGATTCTGCGAAGCAATGGGAACACTTCTGTTTCCCAGGCACAGAGAAGGTGCTAGCAGGGAATTCTCTGCCTGCTTTTCCCCAGTGCTCTGCAAGCTCTCCAGGACAACATAAAATCTGGGGCTCTGTGCTTTCTTTTGTTCTGAACAAGTGTTACTGTTTTCTGCACAAAAGCGATTCTGCCAAGCAATGTGAACAGGCACAGAAAAGGTGCTAGCAGGGAATTCTCTGCCTGCCTTTCCCCAGTGCTCTGCAAGCTCTCCAGGACAACATAAAATCTGGGGCTCTGTGCTTTCTTTCGTTCTGAACAAGTGTTACTGTTTTCTGCACAAAAGCGATTCTGCGAAGCAATGTGAACACTTCTGTTTCCCAGGAACAGAGAAGGTGCTAGCAGGGAATTCTCTGCCTGCTTTTCCCCAGTGCTCTGCAAGCTCTCCAGGACAACATAAAATCTGGGGCTCTGTGCTTTCTTTCGTTGTGAACAAGTGTTACTGTTTTCTGCACAAAGGCGATTCTGCGAAGCAATGTGAACACTTCTGTTTCCCAGGCACAGAGAAGGTGCTAGCAGGGAATTCTCTGCCTGCCCTTCCCCAGTGCTCTGCAAGCTCTCCAGGACAACATAAAATCTGGGGCTCTGTGCTTTCTTTCGTCTGAACAAGTGTTACTGTTTTCTGCACAAAAGCGATTCAGCGAAGCAATGTGAACAGGCACAGAGAAGGTGCTAGCAGGGAATTCTCTGCCTGCCTTTCCCCAGTGCTCTGCAAGCTCTCCAGGACAACATAAAAACTGGGGCTCTGTGCTTTCTTTCGTTCTGAACAAGTGTTACTGTTTTCTGCACAAAAGCGATTCTGCGAAGCAATGTGAACACTTCTGTTTCCCGGGCACAGAGAAGGTGCTAGCAGGGAATTCTCTGCCTGCTTTTCCCCAGTGCTCTGCAAGCTCTCCAGGACAACATAAAATCTGGGGCTCTGTGCTTTCTTTCGTTCTGAACAAGTGTTACTGTTTTCTGCACAAAAGCGATTCTGCGAAGCAATGTGAACAGGCACAGAGAAGGTGCTAGCAGGGAATTCTCTGCCTGCCTTTCCCCAGTGCTCTGCAAGCTCTCCAGGACAACATAGAATCTGGGGCTCTGTGCTTTCTTTCGTTCTGAACAAGTGTTACTGTTTTCTGCACAAAAGCGATTCTGCCAAGCAATGGGAACACTTCTGTTTCCCAGGCACAGAGAAGGTGCTAGCAGGGAATTCTCTGCCTGCTTTTCCCCAGTGCTCTGCAAGCTCTCCAGGACAACATAGAATCTGGGGCTCTGTGCTTTCTTTCGTTCTGAACAAGTGTTACTGTTTTCTGCACAAAAGTGATTCTGCGAAGCAATGTGAACATTTCTGCTTCCCAGGCACAGAGAAGGTGCTAGCAGGGAATTCTCTGCCTGCCTTTCCCCAGTGCTCTGCAAGCTCTCCAGGACAACAGCAAATCTGGGGCTCTGTGCTTTCTTTCGTTCTGAACAAGTGTTACTGTTTTCTGCACAAAAGCGATTCTGCGAAGCAATGGGAACACTTCTGTTTCCCAGGCACAGAGAAGGTGCTAGCAGGGAATTCTCTGCCTGCTTTTCCCCAGTGCTCTGCAAGCTCTCCAGGACAACATAAAATCTGGGGCTCTGTGCTTTCTTTCTGCTGAACAAGTGTTACTGTTTTCTGCACAAAAGCGATTCTGCGAAGCAATGTGAACAGGCACAGAGAACGTGCTAGCAGGGAATTCTCTGCCTGCCTTTCCCCAGTGCTCTGCAAGCTCTCCAGGACAACAGCAAATCTGGGGCTCTGTGCTTTCTTTCGTTCTGAACAAGTGTTACTGTTTTCTGCACAAAAGCGATTCTGCGAAGCAATTTGAACACTTCTGCTTCCCAGGCACAGAGAAGGTGCTAGCAGGGAATTCTCTGCCTGCCTTTCCCCAGTGCTCTGCAAGCTCTCCAGGACAACATAAAATCTGGGGCTCTGTGCTTTCTTTCGTTCTGAACAAGTGTTACTGTTTTCTGCACAAAAGCGATTCTGCGAAGCAATGTGAACAGGCACAGAGAAGGTGCTAGCAGGGAATTCTCTGCCTGCCTTTCCCCAGTGCTCTGCAAGCTCTCCAGGACAACAGCAAATCTGGGGCTCTGTGCTTTCTTTCGTTCTGAACAAGTGTTACTGTTTTCTGCACAAAAGCGATTCTGCGAAGCAATGGGAACACTTCTGTTTCCCAGGCACAGAGAAGGTGCTAGCAGGGAATTCTCTGCCTGCTTTTCCCCAGTGCTCTGCAAGCTCTCCAGGACAACATAGAATCTGGGGCTCTGTGCTTTCTTTCGTTCTGAACAAGTGTTACTGTTTTCTGCACAAAAGTGATTCTGCGAAGCAATGTGAACATTTCTGCTTCCCAGGCACAGAGAAGGTGCTAGCAGGGAATTCTCTGCCTGCCTTTCCCCAGTGCTCTGCAAGCTCTCCAGGACAACAGCAAATCTGGGGCTCTGTGCTTTCTTTCGTTCTGAACAAGTGTTACTGTTTTCTGCACAAAAGCGATTCTGCGAAGCAATGGGAACACTTCTGTTTCCCAGGCACAGAGAAGGTGCTAGCAGGGAATTCTCTGCCTGCTTTTCCCCAGTGCTCTGCAAGCTCTCCAGGACAACATAAAATCTGGGGCTCTGTGCTTTCTTTCTGCTGAACAAGTGTTACTGTTTTCTGCACAAAAGCGATTCTGCGAAGCAATGTGATTAGGCACAGAGAAGGTGCTAGCAGGGAATTCTCTGCCTGCCTTTCCCCAGTGCTCTGCAAGCTCTCCAGGACAACAGCAAATCTGGGGCTCTGTGCTTTCTTTCGTTCTGAACAAGTGTTACTGTTTTCTGCACAAAAGCGATTCTGCGAAGCAATTTGAACACTTCTGCTTCCCAGGCACAGAGAAGGTGCTAGCAGGGAATTCTCTGCCTGCCTTTCCCCAGTGCTCTGCAAGCTCTCCAGGACAACATAAAATCTGGGGCTCTGTGCTTTCTTTCGTTCTGAACAAGTGTTACTGTTTTCTGCACAAAAGCGATTCTGCGAAGCAATGTGAACACTTCTGTTTCCCAGGAACAGAGAAGGTGCTAGCAGGGAATTCTCTGCCTGCTTTTCCCCAGTGCTCTGCAAGCTCTCCAGGACAACATAAAATCTGGGGCTCTGTGCTTTCTTTCGTCTGAACAAGTGTTACTGTTTTCTGCACAAAGGCGATTCTGCGAAGCAATGTGAACACTTCTGTTTCCCAGGCACAGAGAAGGTGCTAGCAGGGAATTCTCTGCCTGCCCTTCCCCAGTGCTCTGCAAGCTCTCCAGGACAACATAAAATCTGGGGCTCTGTGCTTTCTTTCGTCTGAACAAGTGTTACTGTTTTCTGCACAAAAGCGATTCAGCGAAGCAATGTGAACAGGCACAGAGAAGGTGCTAGCAGGGAATTCTCTGCCTGCCTTTCCCCAGTGCTCTGCAAGCTCTCCAGGACAACATAAAATCTGGGGCTCTGTGCTTTCTTTCGTTCTGAACAAGTGTTACTGTTTTCTGCACAAAAGCGATTCTGCGAAGCAATGTGAACACTTCTGTTTCCCGGGCACAGAGAAGGTGCTAGCAGGGAATTCTCTGCCTGCTTTTCCCCAGTGCTCTGCAAGCTCTCCAGGACAACATAAAATCTGGGGCTCTGTGCTTTCTTTCGTTCTGAACAAGTGTTACTGTTTTCTGCACAAAAGCGATTCTGCGAAGCAATGTGAACAGGCACAGAGAAGGTGCTAGCAGGGAATTCTCTGCCTGCCTTTCCCCAGTGCTCTGCAAGCTCTCCAGGACAACAGCAAATCTGGGGCTCTGTGCTTTCTTTCGTTCTGAACAAGTGTTACTGTTTTCTGCACAAAAGCGATTCTGCGAAGCAATGGGAACACTTCTGTTTCCCAGGCACAGAGAAGGTGCTAGCAGGGAATTCTCTGCCTGCTTTTCCCCAGTGCTCTGCAAGCTCTCCAGGACAACATAGAATCTGGGGCTCTGTGCTTTCTTTCGTTCTGAACAACTGTTACTGTTTTCTGCACAAAAGTGATTCTGCGAAGCAATGTGAACATTTCTGCTTCCCAGGCACAGAGAAGGTGCTAGCAGGGAATTCTCTGCCTGCTTTTCCCCAGTGCTCTGCAATCTCTCCAGGACAACATAAAATCTGGGGCTCTGTGCTTTCTTTCGTGTGAACAAGTGTTACTGTTTTCTGCACAAAAGCGATTCTGCGAAGCAATGTGAACAGGCACAGAGAAGGTGCTAGCAGGGAATTCTCTGCCTGCCTTTCCCCAGTGCTCTGCAAGCTCTCCAGGACAACATAAAATCTGGGGCTCTGTGCTTTCTTTCGTTCTGAACAAGTGTTACTGTTTTCTGCACAAAAGCGATTCTGCGAAGCAATGTGAACACTTCTGTTTCCCAGGAACAGAGAAGGTGCTAGCAGGGAATTCTCTGCCTGCTTTTCCCCAGTGCTCTGCAAGCTCTCCAGGACAACATAAAATCTGGGGCTCTGTGCTTTCTTTCGTGTGAACAAGTGTTACTGTTTTCTGCACAAAAGCGATTCTGCGAAGCAATGTGAACAGGCACAGAGAAGGTGCTAGCAGGGAATTCTCTGCCTGCCTTTCCCCAGTGCTCTGCAAGCTCTCCAGGACAACATAAAATCTGGGGCTCTGTGCTTTCTTTCGTTCTGAACAAGTGTTACTGTTTTCTGCACAAAAGCGATTCTGCGAAGCAATGTGAACACTTCTGTTTCCCAGGAACAGAGAAGGTGCTAGCAGGGAATTCTCTGCCTGCTTTTCCCCAGTGCTCTGCAAGCTCTCCAGGACAACATAAAATCTGGGGCTCTGTGCTTTCTTTCGTTCTGAACAAGTGTTACTGTTTTCTGCACAAAAGCGATTCTGCGAAGCAATGTGAACAGGCACAGAGAAGGTGCTAGCAGGGAATTCTCTGCCTGCCTTTCCCCAGTGCTCTGCAAGCTCTCCAGGACAACAGCAAATCTGGGGCTCTGTGCTTTCTTTCGTTCTGAACAAGTGTTATTGTTTTCTGCACAAAAGCGATTCTGCGAAGCAATGTGAACACTTCTGTTTCCCAGGCACAGAGAAGGTGCTAGCAGGGAATTCTCTGCCTGCTTTTCCCCAGTGCTCTGCAAGCTCTCCAGGACAACATAAAATCTGGGGCTCTGTGCTTTCTTTTGTTCTGAACAAGTGTTACTGTTTTCTGCACAAAAGCGATTCTGCCAAGCAATGTGAACAGGCACAGAAAAGGTGCTAGCAGGGAATTCTCTGCCTGCCTTTCCCCAGTGCTCTGCAAGCTCTCCAGGACAACATAAAATCTGGGGCTCTGTGCTTTCTTTCGTTCTGAACAAGTGTTACTGTTTTCTGCACAAAAGCGATTCTGCGAAGCAATGTGAACACTTCTGTTTCCCAGGAACAGAGAAGGTGCTAGCAGGGAATTCTCTGCCTGCTTTTCCCCAGTGCTCTGCAAGCTCTCCAGGACAACATAAAATCTGGGGCTCTGTGCTTTCTTTCGTCTGAACAAGTGTTACTGTTTTCTGCACAAAGGCGATTCTGCGAAGCAATGTGAACACTTCTGTTTCCCAGGCACAGAGAAGGTGCTAGCAGGGAATTCTCTGCCTGCCCTTCCCCAGTGCTCTGCAAGCTCTCCAGGACAACATAAAATCTGGGGCTCTGTGCTTTCTTTCGTCTGAACAAGTGTTACTGTTTTCTGCACAAAAGCGATTCAGCGAAGCAATGTGAACAGGCACAGAGAAGGTGCTAGCAGGGAATTCTCTGCCTGCCTTTCCCCAGTGCTCTGCAAGCTCTCCAGGACAACATAAAATCTGGGGCTCTGTGCTTTCTTTCGTTCTGAACAAGTGTTACTGTTTTCTGCACAAAAGCGATTCTGCGAAGCAATGTGAACACTTCTGTTTCCCGGGCACAGAGAAGGTGCTAGCAGGGAATTCTCTGCCTGCTTTTCCCCAGTGCTCTGCAAGCTCTCCAGGACAACATAAAATCTGGGGCTCTGTGCTTTCTTTCGTTCTGAACAAGTGTTACTGTTTTCTGCACAAAAGCGATTCTGCGAAGCAATGTGAACAGGCACAGAGAAGGTGCTAGCAGGGAATTCTCTGCCTGCCTTTCCCCAGTGCTCTGCAAGCTCTCCAGGACAACAGCAAATCTGGGGCTCTGTGCTTTCTTTCGTTCTGAACAAGTGTTACTGTTTTCTGCACAAAAGCGATTCTGCGAAGCAATGGGAACACTTCTGTTTCCCAGGCACAGAGAAGGTGCTAGCAGGGAATTCTCTGCCTGCTTTTCCCCAGTGCTCTGCAAGCTCTCCAGGACAACATAGAATCTGGGGCTCTGTGCTTTCTTTCGTTCTGAACAAGTGTTACTGTTTTCTGCACAAAAGTGATTCTGCGAAGCAATGTGAACATTTCTGCTTCCCAGGCACAGAGAAGGTGCTAGCAGGGAATTCTCTGCCTGCCTTTCCCCAGTGCTCTGCAAGCTCTCCAGGACAACAGCAAATCTGGGGCTCTGTGCTTTCTTTCGTTCTGAACAAGTGTTACTGTTTTCTGCACAAAAGCGATTCTGCGAAGCAATGGGAACACTTCTGTTTCCCAGGCACAGAGAAGGTGCTAGCAGGGAATTCTCTGCCTGCTTTTCCCCAGTGCTCTGCAAGCTCTCCAGGACAACATAAAATCTGGGGCTCTGTGCTTTCTTTCGTTCTGAACAAGTGTTACTGTTTTCTGCACAAAAGCGATTCTGCGAAGCAATGTGAACAGGCACAGAGAAGGTGCTAGCAGGGAATTCTCTGCCTGCCTTTCCCCAGTGCTCTGCAAGCTCTCCAGGACAACAGCAAATCTGGGGCTCTGTGCTTTCTTTCGTTCTGAACAAGTGTTACTGTTTTCTGCACAAAAGCGATTCTGCGAAGCAATGGGAACACTTCTGTTTCCCAGGCACAGAGAAGGTGCTAGCAGGGAATTCTCTGCCTCCTTTTCCCCAGTGCTCTGCAAGCTCTCCAGGACAACATAGAATCTGGGGCTCTGTGCTTTCTTTCGTTCTGAACAAGTGTTACTGTTTTCTGCACAAAAGTGATTCTGCGAAGCAATGTGAACACTTCTGCTTCCCAGGCACAGAGAAGGTGCTAGCAGGGAATTCTCTGCCTGCCTTTCCCCAGTGCTCTGCAAGCTCTCCAGGACAACATAAAATCTGGGGCTCTGTGCTTTCTTTCGTCTGAACAAGTGTTACTGTTTTCTGCACAAAAGCGATTCTGCGAAGGATTGTGAACAGGCACAGAGAAGGTGCTAGAGGGAATTCTCTGCCTGCCTTTCCCCAGTGCTCTGCAAGCTCTCCAGGACAACATAAAATCTGGGGCTCTGTGCTTTCTTTCGTTCTGAACAAGTGTTACTGTTTTCTGCACAAAAGCGATTCTGCGAAGCAATGTGAACACTTCTGTTTCCCAGGCACGGAGAAGGTGCTAGCAGGGAATTCTCTGCCTGCTTTTCCCCAGTGCTCTGCAAGCTCTCCAGGACAACATAAAATCTGGGGCTCTGTGCTTTCTTTCGTTCTGAACAAGTGTTACTGTTTTCTGCACAAAAGCGATTCTGCGAAGGAATGTGAACAGGCACAGAGAAGGTGCTAGCAGGGAATTCTCTGCCTGCCTTTCCCCAGTGCTCTGCAAGCTCTCCAGGACAACATAAAATCTGGGGCTCTGTGCTTTCTTTCGTTCTGAACAAGTGTTACTGTTTTCTGCACAAAAGCGATTCTGCGAAGCAATGTGAACACTTCTGTTTCCCAGGCACAGAGAAGGTGCTAGCAGGGAATTCTCTGCCTTCTTTTCCCAGTTCTCTGCAAGCTCTCCAGGACAACATAAAATCTGGGGCTCTGTGCTTTCTTTCGTTCTGAACAAGTGTTACTGTTTTCTGCACAAAAGCGATTCTGCGAAGGAATGTGAACAGGCACAGAGAAGGTGCTAGCAGGGAATTCTCTGCCTGCCTTTCCCCAGTGCTCTGCAAGCTCTCCAGGACAACATAAAATCTGGGGCTCTGTGCTTTCTTTCGTTCTGAACAAGTGTTACTGTTTTCTGCACAAAAGCGATTCTGCGAAGCAATGTGAACACTTCTGTTTCCCAGGCACAGAGAAGGTGCTAGCAGGGAATTCTCTGCCTTCTTTTCCCAGTTCTCTGCAAGCTCTCCAGGACAACATAAAATCTGGGGCTCTGTGCTTTCTTTCGTTCTGAACAAGTGTTACTGTTTTCTGCACAAAAGCGATTCTGCGAAGCAATGTGAACACTTCTGCTTCCCAGGCACAGAGAAGGTGCTAGCAGGGAATTCTCTGCCTGCTTTTCCCCAGTGCTCTGCAAGCTCTCCAGGACAACATAAAATCTGGGGCTCTGTGCTTTCTTTCGTTGTGAACAAGTGTTACTGTTTTCTGCACAAAAGCGATTCTGCGAAGCAATGTGAACACTTCTGTTTCCCAGGCACAGAGAAGGTGCTAGCAGGGAATTCTCTGCCTGCTTTTCCCCAGTGCTCTGCAAGCTCTCCAGGACAACATAAAATCTGGGGCTCTGTGCTTTCTTTTGTTCTGAACAAGTGTTACTGTTTTCTGCACAAAAGCGATTCTGCCAAGCAATGTGAACAGGCACAGAAAAGGTGCTAGCAGGGAATTCTCTGCCTGCCTTTCCCCAGTGCTCTGCAAGCTCTCCAGGACAACATAGAATCTGGGGCTCTGTGCTTTCTTTCGTCTGAACAAGTGTTACTGTTTTCTGCACAAAAGCGATTCTGCGAAGCAATGTGAACAGGCACAGAGAAGGTGCTAGCAGGGAATTCTCTGCCTGCCTTTCCCCAGTGCTCTGCAAGCTCTCCAGGACAACATAAAATCTGGGGCTCTGTGCTTTATTTCGTTCTGAACAAGTGTTACTGTTTTCTTCACAAAAGCGATTCTGCGAAGCAATGTGAACACTTCTGTTTCCCGGGCACAGAGAAGGTGCTAGCAGGGAATTCTCTGCCTGCTTTTCCCCAGTGCTCTGCAAGCTCTCCAGGACAACATAAAATCTGGGGCTCTGTGCTTTCTTTCGTTCTGAACAAGTGTTACTGTTTTCTGCACAAAAGCGATTCTGCGAAGCAATGGGAACACTTCTGCTTCCCAGGCACAGAGAAGGTGCTAGCAGGGAATTCTCTGCCTGCTTTTCCCCAGTGCTCTGCAAGCTCTCCAGGACAACATAAAATCTGGGGCTCTGTGCTTTCTTTCGTTCTGAACAAGTGTTACTGTTTTCTGCACAAAAGCGATTCTGCGAAGCAATGGGAACACTTCTGTTTCCCAGGCACAGAGAAGGTGCTAGCAGGGAATTCTCTGCCTGCCTTTCCCCAGTGCTCTGCAAGCTCTCCAGGACAACATAAAATCTGGGGCTCTGTGCTTTCTTTCGTCTGAACAAGTGTTACTGTTTTCTGCACAAAAGCGATTCTGCGAAGCAATGTGAACACTTCTGCTTCCCAGGCACAGAGAAGGTGCTAGCAGGGAATTCTCTGCCTGCTTTTCCCCAGTGCTCTGCAAGCTCTCCAGGACAACATAAAATCTGGGGCTCTGTGCTTTCTTTTGTTCTGAACAAGTGTTACTGTTTTCTGCACAAAAGCGATTCTGCGAAGCAATGTGAACAGGCACAGAGAAGGTGCTAGCAGGGAATTCTCTGCCTGCCTTTCCCCAGTGCTCTGCAAGCTCTCCAGGACAACATAAAATCTGGGGCTCTGTGCTTTCTTTCGTTCTGAACAAGTGTTACTGTTTTCTGCACAAAAGCGATTCTGCGAAGCAATGTGAACACTTCTGTTTCCCAGGAACAGAGAAGGTGCTAGCAGGTAATTCTCTGCCTGCTTTTCCCCAGTGCTCTGCAAGCTCTCCAGGACAACATAAAATCTGGGGCTCTGTGCTTTCTTTCGTTCTGAACAAGTGTTACTGTTTTCTGCACAAAAGCGATTCTGCGAAGCAATGTGAACAGGCACAGAGAAGGTGCTAGCAGGGAATTCTCTGCCTGCCTTTCCCCAGTGCTCTGCAAGCTCTCCAGGACAACAGCAAATCTGGGGCTCTGTGCTTTCTTTCGTTCTGAACAAGTGTTATTGTTTTCTGCACAAAAGCGATTCTGCGAAGCAATGTGAACACTTCTGTTTCCCAGGCACAGAGAAGGTGCTAGCAGGGAATTCTCTGCCTGCTTTTCCCCAGTGCTCTGCAAGCTCTCCAGGACAACATAAAATCTGGGGCTCTGTGCTTTCTTTTGTTCTGAACAAGTGTTACTGTTTTCTGCACAAAAGCGATTCTGCCAAGCAATGTGAACAGGCACAGAAAAGGTGCTAGCAGGGAATTCTCTGCCTGCCTTTCCCCAGTGCTCTGCAAGCTCTCCAGGACAACATAAAATCTGGGGCTCTGTGCTTTCTTTCGTTCTGAACAAGTGTTACTGTTTTCTGCACAAAAGCGATTCTGCGAAGCAATGTGAACACTTCTGTTTCCCAGGAACAGAGAAGGTGCTAGCAGGGAATTCTCTGCCTGCTTTTCCCCAGTGCTCTGCAAGCTCTCCAGGACAACATAAAATCTGGGGCTCTGTGCTTTCTTTCGTTGTGAACAAGTGTTACTGTTTTCTGCACAAAGGCGATTCTGCGAAGCAATGTGAACACTTCTGTTTCCCAGGCACAGAGAAGGTGCTAGCAGGGAATTCTCTGCCTGCCCTTCCCCAGTGCTCTGCAAGCTCTCCAGGACAACATAAAATCTGGGGCTCTGTGCTTTCTTTCGTCTGAACAAGTGTTACTGTTTTCTGCACAAAAGCGATTCAGCGAAGCAATGTGAACAGGCACAGAGAAGGTGCTAGCAGGGAATTCTCTGCCTGCCTTTCCCCAGTGCTCTGCAAGCTCTCCAGGACAACATAAAATCTGGGGCTCTGTGCTTTCTTTCGTTCTGAACAAGTGTTACTGTTTTCTGCACAAAAGCGATTCTGCGAAGCAATGTGAACACTTCTGTTTCCCGGGCACAGAGAAGGTGCTAGCAGGGAATTCTCTGCCTGCTTTTCCCCAGTGCTCTGCAAGCTCTCCAGGACAACATAAAATCTGGGGCTCTGTGCTTTCTTTCGTTCTGAACAAGTGTTACTGTTTTCTGCACAAAAGCGATTCTGCGAAGCAATGTGAACAGGCACAGAGAAGGTGCTAGCAGGGAATTCTCTGCCTGCCTTTCCCCAGTGCTCTGCAAGCTCTCCAGGACAACATAGAATCTGGGGCTCTGTGCTTTCTTTCGTTCTGAACAAGTGTTACTGTTTTCTGCACAAAAGCGATTCTGCGAAGCAATGTGAACACTTCTGTTTCCCGGGCACAGAGAAGGTGCTAGCAGGGAATTCTCTGCCTGCTTTTCCCCAGTGCTCTGCAAGCTCTCCAGGACAACATAGAATCTGGGGCTCTGTGCTTTCTTTCGTTCTGAACAAGTGTTACTGTTTTCTGCACAAAAGTGATTCTGCGAAGCAATGTGAACACTTCTGCTTCCCAGGCACAGAGAAGGTGCTAGCAGGGAATTCTCTGCCTGCCTTTCCCCAGTGCTCTGCAAGCTCTCCAGGACAACAGCAAATCTGGGGCTCTGTGCTTTCTTTCGTTCTGAACAAGTGTTACTGTTTTCTGCACAAAAGCGATTCTGCGAAGCAATGGGAACACTTCTGTTTCCCAGGCACAGAGAAGGTGCTAGCAGGGAATTCTCTGCCTGCTTTTCCCCAGTGCTCTGCAAGCTCTCCAGGACAACATAAAATCTGGGGCTCTGTGCTTTCTTTCTGCTGAACAAGTGTTACTGTTTTCTGCACAAAAGCGATTCTGCGAAGCAATGTGAACAGGCACAGAGAACGTGCTAGCAGGGAATTCTCTGCCTGCCTTTCCCCAGTGCTCTGCAAGCTCTCCAGGACAACAGCAAATCTGGGGCTCTGTGCTTTCTTTCGTTCTGAAGAAGTGTTACTGTTTTCTGCACAAAAGCGATTCAGCGAAGCAATGTGAACAGGCACAGAGAAGGTGCTAGCAGGGAATTCTCTGCCTGCCTTTCCCCAGTGCTCTGCAAGCTCTCCAGGACAACAGCAAATCTGGGGCTCTGTGCTTTCTTTCGTTCTGAAGAAGTGTTACTGTTTTCTGCACAAAAGCGATTCTGCGAAGCAATGTGAACACTTCTGTTTCCCAGGCACAGAGAAGGTGCTAGCAGGGAATTCTCTGCCTGCCCTTCCCCAGTGCTCTGCAAGCTCTCCAGGACAACATAAAATCTGGGGCTCTGTGCTTTCTTTCGTTCTGAACAAGTGTTACTGTTTTCTGCACAAAAGCGATTCTGCGAAGCAATGTGAACAGGCACAGAAAAGGTGCTAGCAGGGAATTCTCTGCCTGCCTTTCCCCAGTGCTCTGCAAGCTCTCCAGGACAACATAAAATCTGGGGCTCTGTGCTTTCTTTCGTTCTGAACAAGTGTTACTGTTTTCTGCACAAAAGCGATTCTGCGAAGCAATGTGAACACTTCTGTTTCCCAGGAACAGAGAAGGTGCTAGCAGGGAATTCTCTGCCTGCTTTTCCCCAGTGCTCTGCAAGCTCTCCAGGACAACATAAAATCTGGGGCTCTGTGCTTTCTTTCGTCTGAACAAGTGTTACTGTTTTCTGCACAAAGGCGATTCTGCGAAGCAATGTGAACACTTCTGTTTCCCAGGCACAGAGAAGGTGCTAGCAGGGAATTCTCTGCCTGCCCTTCCCCAGTGCTCTGCAAGCTCTCCAGGACAACATAAAATCTGGGGCTCTGTGCTTTCTTTCGTCTGAACAAGTGTTACTGTTTTCTGCACAAAAGCGATTCAGCGAAGCAATGTGAACAGGCACAGAGAAGGTGCTAGCAGGGAATTCTCTGCCTGCCTTTCCCCAGTGCTCTGCAAGCTCTCCAGGACAACATAAAATCTGGGGCTCTGTGCTTTCTTTCTTTCTGAACAAGTGTTACTGTTTTCTGCACAAAAGCGATTCTGCGAAGCAATGGGAACACTTCTGTTTCCCAGGCACAGAGAAGGTGCTAGCAGGGAATTCTCTGCCTGCTTTTCCCCAGTGCTCTGCAAGCTCTCCAGGACAACATAGAATCTGGGGCTCTGTGCTTTCTTTCGTTCTGAACAAGTGTTACTGTTTTCTGCACAAAAGCGATTCTGCGAAGCAATGTGAACATTTCTGCTTCCCAGGCACAGAGAAGGTGCTAGCAGGGAATTCTCTGCCTGCCTTTCCCCAGTGCTCTGCAAGCTCTCCAGGACAACAGCAAATCTGGGGCTCTGTGCTTTCTTTCGTTCTGAACAAGTGTTACTGTTTTCTGCACAAAAGCGATTCTGCGAAGCAATGGGAACACTTCTGTTTCCCAGGCACAGAGAAGGTGCTAGCAGGGAATTCTCTGCCTGCTTTTCCCCAGTGCTCTGCAAGCTCTCCAGGACAACATAAAATCTGGGGCTCTGTGCTTTCTTTCGTTCTGAACAAGTGTTACTGTTTTCTGCACAAAAGCGATTCTGCGAAGCAATGTGAACAGGCACAGAGAAGGTGCTAGCAGGGAATTCTCTGCCTGCCTTTCCCCAGTGCTCTGCAAGCTCTCCAGGACAACAGCAAATCTGGGGCTCTGTGCTTTCTTTCGTTCTGAACAAGTGTTACTGTTTTCTGCACAAAAGCGATTCTGCGAAGCAATGTGAACACTTCTGTTTCCCAGGCACAGAGAAGGTGCTAGCAGGGAATTCTCTGCCTGCTTTTCCCCAGTGCTCTGCAAGCTCTCCAGGACAACATAGAATCTGGGGCTCTGTGCTTTCTTTCGTTCTGAACAAGTGTTACTGTTTTCTGCACAAAAGTGATTCTGCGAAGCAATGTGAACACTTCTGCTTCCCAGGCACAGAGAAGGTGCTAGCAGGGAATTCTCTGCCTGCCTTTCCCCAGTGCTCTGCAAGCTCTCCAGGACAACATAAAATCTGGGGCTCTGTGCTTTCTTTCGTCTGAACAAGTGTTACTGTTTTCTGCACAAAAGCGATTCTGCGAAGGATTGTGAACAGGCACAGAGAAGGTGCTAGAGGGAATTCTCTGCCTGCCTTTCCCCAGTGCTCTGCAAGCTCTCCAGGACAACATAAAATCTGGGGCTCTGTGCTTTCTTTCGTTCTGAACAAGTGTTACTGTTTTCTGCACAAAAGCGATTCTGCGAAGGAATGTGAACACTTCTGTTTCCCAGGCACAGAGAAGGTGCTAGCAGGGAATTCTCTGCCTGCTTTTCCCCAGTGCTCTGCAAGCTCTCCAGGACAACATAAAATCTGGGGCTCTGTGCTTTCTTTCGTTCTGAACAAGTGTTACTGTTTTCTGCACAAAAGCGATTCTGCGAAGGAATGTGAACAGGCGCAGAGAAGGTGCTAGCAGGGAATTCTCTGCCTGCCTTTCCCCAGTGCTCTGCAAGCTCTCCAGGACAACATAAAATCTGGGGCTCTGTGCTTTCTTTCGTCTGAACAAGTGTTACTGTTTTCTGCACAAAAGCGATTCAGCGAAGCAATGTGAACAGGCACAGAGAAGGTGCTAGCAGGGAATTCTCTGCCTGCCTTTCCCCAGTGCTCTGCAAGCTCTCCAGGACAACATAAAATCTGGGGCTCTGTGCTTTCTTTCTTTCTGAACAAGTGTTACTGTTTTCTGCACAAAAGCGATTCTGCGAAGCAATGGGAACACTTCTGTTTCCCAGGCACAGAGAAGGTGCTAGCAGGGAATTCTCTGCCTGCTTTTCCCCAGTGCTCTGCAAGCTCTCCAGGACAACATAGAATCTGGGGCTCTGTGCTTTCTTTCGTTCTGAACAAGTGTTACTGTTTTCTGCACAAAAGCGATTCTGCGAAGCAATGTGAACACTTGTGCTTCCCAGGCACAGAGAAGGTGCTAGCAGGGAATTCTCTGCCTGCCTTTCCCCAGTGCTCTGCAAGCTCTCCAGGACAACAGCAAATCTGGGGCTCTGTGCTTTCTTTCGTTCTGAACAAGTGTTACTGTTTTCTGCACAAAAGCGATTCTGCGAAGCAATGGGAACACTTCTGTTTCCCAGGCACAGAGAAGGTGCTAGCAGGGAATTCTCTGCCTGCTTTTCCCCAGTGCTCTGCAAGCTCTCCAGGACAACATAAAATCTGGGGCTCTGTGCTTTCTTTCGTTCTGAACAAGTGTTACTGTTTTCTGCACAAAAGCGATTCTGCGAAGCAATGTGAACAGGCACAGAGAAGGTGCTAGCAGGGAATTCTCTGCCTGCCTTTCCCCAGTGCTCTGCAAGCTCTCCAGGACAACAGCAAATCTGGGGCTCTGTGCTTTCTTTCGTTCTGAACAAGTGTTACTGTTTTCTGCACAAAAGCGATTCTGCGAAGCAATGTGAACACTTCTGTTTCCCAGGCACAGAGAAGGTGCTAGCAGGGAATTCTCTGCCTGCTTTTCCCCAGTGCTCTGCAAGCTCTCCAGGACAACATAGAATCTGGGGCTCTGTGCTTTCTTTCGTTCTGAACAAGTGTTACTGTTTTCTGCACAAAAGTGATTCTGCGAAGCAATGTGAACACTTCTGCTTCCCAGGCACAGAGAAGGTGCTAGCAGGGAATTCTCTGCCTGCCTTTCCCCAGTGCTCTGCAAGCTCTCCAGGACAACATAAAATCTGGGGCTCTGTGCTTTCTTTCGTCTGAACAAGTGTTACTGTTTTCTGCACAAAAGCGATTCTGCGAAGGATTGTGAACAGGCACAGAGAAGGTGCTAGAGGGAATTCTCTGCCTGCCTTTCCCCAGTGCTCTGCAAGCTCTCCAGGACAACATAAAATCTGGGGCTCTGTGCTTTCTTTCGTTCTGAACAAGTGTTACTGTTTTCTGCACAAAAGCGATTCTGCGAAGGAATGTGAACACTTCTGTTTCCCAGGCACAGAGAAGGTGCTAGCAGGGAATTCTCTGCCTGCTTTTCCCCAGTGCTCTGCAAGCTCTCCAGGACAACATAGAATCTGGGGCTCTGTGCTTTCTTTCGTTCTGAACAAGTGTTACTGTTTTCTGCACAAAAGCGATTCTGCGAAGGAATGTGAACAGGCACAGAGAAGGTGCTAGCAGGGAATTCTCTGCCTGCCTTTCCCCAGTGCTCTGCAAGCTCTCCAGGACAACATAAAATCTGGGGCTCTGTGCTTTCTTTCGTTCTGAACAAGTGTTACTGTTTTCTGCACAAAAGCGATTCTGCGAAGCAATGTGAACACTTCTGTTTCCCAGGCACAGAGAAGGTGCTAGCAGGGAATTCTCTGCCTTCTTTTCCCAGTTCTCTGCAAGCTCTCCAGGACAACATAAAATCTGGGGCTCTGTGCTTTCTTTCGTTCTGAACAATTGTTACTGTTTTCTGCACAAAAGCGATTCTGCGAAGCAATGTGAACACTTCTGTTTCCCAGGAACAGAGAAGGTGCTAGCAGGGAATTCTCTGCCTGCTTTTCCCCAGTGCTCTGCAAGCTCTCCAGGACAACATAAAATCTGGGGCTCTGTGCTTTCTTTTGTTCTGAACAAGTGTTACTGTTTTCTGCACAAAAGCGATTCTGCCAAGCAATGTGAACAGGCACAGAAAAGGTGCTAGCAGGGAATTCTCTGCCTGCCTTTCCCCAGTGCTCTGCAAGCTCTCCAGGACAACATAGAATCTGGGGCTCTGTGCTTTCTTTTGTTCTGCACAAGTGTTAGGGTTTTCTGCACAAAAGCGATTCTGCGAAGCAATGTGAAGACTTCTGCTTCCCAGGCACAGAGAAGGTGCTAGCACGGAATTCTCTGCCTGCCTTTCCCCAGTGCTCTGCAAGCTCTCCAGGACAACATAAAATCTGGGGCTCTGTGCTTTCTTTCGTTCTGAACAAGTGTTACTGTTTTCTGCACAAAAGCGATTCAGCGAAGCAATGTGAACAGGCACAGAGAAGGTGCTAGCAGGGAATTCTCTGCCTGCCTTTCCCCAGTGCTCTGCAAGCTCTCCAGGACAACATAAAATCTGGGGCTCTGTGCTTTATTTCGTTCTGAACAAGTGTTACTGTTTTCTTCACAAAAGCGATTATGCGAAGCAATGTGAACACTTCTGTTTCCCGGGCACAGAGAAGGTGCTAGCAGGGAATTCTCTGCCTGCTTTTCCCCAGTGCTCTGCAAGCTCTCCAGGACAACATAAAATCTGGGGCTCTGTGCTTTCTTTCGTCTGAACAAGTGTTACTGTTTTCTGCACAAAAGCGATTCTGCGAAGCAATGTGAACACTTCTGCTTCCCAGGCACAGAGAAGGTGCTAGCAGGGAATTCTCTGCCTGCTTTTCCCCAGTGCTCTGCAAGCTCTCCAGGACAACATAAAATCTGGGGCTCTGTGCTTTCTTTTGTTCTGAACAAGTGTTACTGTTTTCTGCACAAAAGCGATTCTGCGAAGCAATGTGAACAGGCACAGAGAAGGTGCTAGCAGGGAATTCTCTGCCTGCCTTTCCCCAGTGCTCTGCAAGCTCTCCAGGACAACATAAAATCTGGGGCTCTGTGCTTTCTTTCGTTCTGAACAAGTGTTACTGTTTTCTGCACAAAAGCGATTCTGCGAAGCAATGGGAACACTTCTGTTTCCCAGGAACAGAGAAGGTGCTAGCAGGTAATTCTCTGCCTGCTTTTCCCCAGTGCTCTGCAAGCTCTCCAGGACAACATAAAATCTGGGGCTCTGTGCTTTCTTTCGTTCTGAACAAGTGTTACTGTTTTCTGCACAAAAGCGATTCTGCGAAGCAATGTGAACAGGCACAGAGAAGGTGCTAGCAGGGAATTCTCTGCCTGCCTTTCCCCAGTGCTCTGCAAGCTCTCCAGGACAACAGCAAATCTGGGGCTCTGTGCTTTCTTTCGTTCTGAACAAGTGTTATTGTTTTCTGCACAAAAGCGATTCTGCGAAGCAATGTGAACACTTCTGTTTCCCAGGCACAGAGAAGGTGCTAGCAGGGAATTCTCTGCCTGCTTTTCCCCAGTGCTCTGCAAGCTCTCCAGGACAACATAGAATCTGGGGCTCTGTGCTTTCTTTTGTTCTGAACAAGTGTTACTGTTTTCTGCACAAAAGCGATTCTGCCAAGCAATGTGAACAGGCACAGAAAAGGTGCTAGCAGGGAATTCTCTGCCTGCCTTTCCCCAGTGCTCTGCAAGCTCTCCAGGACAACATAAAATCTGGGGCTCTGTGCTTTCTTTCGTTCTGAACAAGTGTTACTGTTTTCTGCACAAAAGCGATTCTGCGAAGCAATGTGAACAGGCACAGAGAAGGTGCTAGCAGGGAATTCTCTGCCTGCCTTTCCCCAGTGCTCTGCAAGCTCTCCAGGACAACATAGAATCTGGGGCTCTGTGCTTTCTTTCGTTCTGAACAAGTGTTACTGTTTTCTGCACAAAAGCGATTCTGCGAAGCAATGGGAACACTTCTGTTTCCCAGGCACAGAGAAGGTGCTAGCAGGGAATTCTCTGCCTGCTTTTCCCCAGTGCTCTGCAAGCTCTCCAGGACAACATAGAATCTGGGGCTCTGTGCTTTCTTTCGTTCTGAACAAGTGTTACTGTTTTCTGCACAAAAGTGATTCTGCGAAGCAATGTGAACACTTCTGCTTCCCAGGCACAGAGAAGGTGCTAGCAGGGAATTCTCTGCCTGCCTTTCCCCAGTGCTCTGCAAGCTCTCCAGGACAACAGCAAATCTGGGGCTCTGTGCTTTCTTTCGTTCTGAACAAGTGTTACTGTTTTCTGCACAAAAGCGATTCTGCGAAGCAATGGGAACACTTCTGTTTCCCAGGCACAGAGAAGGTGCTAGCAGGGAATTCTCTGCCTGCTTTTCCCCAGTGCTCTGCAAGCTCTCCAGGACAACATAAAATCTGGGGCTCTGTGCTTTCTTTCGTTCTGAACAAGTGTTACTGTTTTCTGCACAAAAGCGATTCTGCGAAGCAATGTGAACAGGCACAGAGAAGGTGCTAGCAGGGAATTCTCTGCCTGCCTTTCCCCAGTGCTCTGCAAGCTCTCCAGGACAACAGCAAATCTGGGGCTCTGTGCTTTCTTTCGTTCTGAACAAGTGTTACTGTTTTCTGCACAAAAGCGATTCTGCGAAGCAATGTGAACAGGCACAGAGAAGGTGCTAGCAGGGAATTCTCTGCCTGCCTTTCCCCAGTGCTCTGCAAGCTCTCCAGGACAACATAAAATCTGGGGCTCTGTGCTTTCTTTCGTTCTGAACAAGTGTTACTGTTTTCTGCACAAAAGCGATTCTGCGAAGTAATGTGAACACTTGTGCTTCCCAGGCACAGAGAAGGTGCTAGCAGGGAATTCTCTGCCTGCCTTTCCCCAGTGCTCTGCAAGCTCTCCAGGACAACATAAAATCTGGGGCTCTGTGCTTTCTTTCGTTCTGAACAAGTGTTACTGTTTTCTGCACAAAAGCGATTCTGCGAAGCAATGTGAACAGGCACAGAGAAGGTGCTAGCAGGGAATTCTCTGCCTGCCTTTCCCCAGTGCTCTGCAAGCTCTCCAGGACAACATAAAATCTGGGGCTCTGTGCTTTCTTTCGTTCTGAACAAGTGTTACTGTTTTCTGCACAAAAGCGATTCTGCCAAGCAATGTGAACACTTGTGCTTCCCAGGCACAGAGAAGGTGCTAGCAGGGAATTCTCTGCCTGCCTTTCCCCAGTGCTCTGCAAGCTCTCCAGGACAACATAAAATCTGGGGCTCTGTGCTTTCTTTCGTTCTGAAGAAGTGTTACTGTTTTCTGCACAAAAGCGATTCAGCGAAGCAATGTGAACAGGCACAGAGAAGGTGCTAGCAGGGAATTCTCTGCCTGCCTTTCCCCAGTGCTCTGCAAGCTCTCCAGGACAACAGCAAATCTGGGGCTCTGTGCTTTCTTTCGTTCTGAAGAAGTGTTACTCTTTTCTGCACAAAAGCGATTCTGCGAAGCAATGTGAACACTTCTGTTTCCCAGGCACAGAGAAGGTGCTAGCAGGGAATTCTCTGCCTGCCCTTCCCCAGTGCTCTGCAAGCTCTCCAGGACAACATAAAATCTGGGGCTCTGTGCTTTCTTTCGTCTGAACAAGTGTTACTGTTTTCTGCACAAAAGCGATTCAGCGAAGCAATGTGAACAGGCACAGAGAAGGTGCTAGCAGGGAATTCTCTGCCTGCCTTTCCCCAGTGCTCTGCAAGCTCTCCAGGACAACATAAAATCTGGGGCTCTGTGCTTTCTTTCGTTCTGAACAAGTGTTACTGTTTTCTGCACAAAAGCGATTCTGCGAAGCAATGTGAACAGGCACAGAGAAGGTGCTAGCAGGGAATTCTCTGCCTGCCTTTCCCCAGTGCTCTGCAAGCTCTCCAGGACAACAGCAAATCTGGGGCTCTGTGCTTTCTTTCGTTCTGAACAAGTGTTACTGTTTTCTGCACAAAAGCGATTCTGCGAAGCAATGGGAACACTTCTGTTTCCCAGGCACAGAGAAGGTGCTAGCAGGGAATTCTCTGCCTGCTTTTCCCCAGTGCTCTGCAAGCTCTCCAGGACAACATAGAATCTGGGGCTCTGTGCTTTCTTTCGTTCTGAACAAGTGTTACTGTTTTCTGCACAAAAGTGATTCTGCGAAGCAATGTGAACATTTCTGCTTCCCAGGCACAGAGAAGGTGCTAGCAGGGAATTCTCTGCCTGCTTTTCCCCAGTGCTCTGCAAGCTCTCCAGGACAACAGCAAATCTGGGGCTCTGTGCTTTCTTTCGTTCTGAACAAGTGTTACTGTTTTCTGCACAAAAGCGATTCTGCGAAGCAATGGGAACACTTCTGTTTCCCAGGCACAGAGAAGGTGCTAGCAGGGAATTCTCTGCCTGCCTTTCCCCAGTGCTCTGCAAGCTCTCCAGGACAACATAAAATCTGGGGCTCTGTGCTTTCTTTCGTCTGAACAAGTGTTACTGTTTTCTGCACAAAAGCGATTCTGCGAAGGATTGTGAACAGGCACAGAGAAGGTGCTAGCAGGGAATTCTCTGCCTGCCTTTCCCCAGTGCTCTGCAAGCTCTCCAGGACAACATAAAATCTGGGGCTCTGTGCTTTCTTTCGTTCTGAACAAGTGTTACTGTTTTCTGCACAAAAGCGATTCTGCGAAGGAATGTGAACACTTCTGTTTCCCAGGCACAGAGAAGGTGCTAGCAGGGAATTCTCTGCCTGCTTTTCCCCAGTGCTCTGCAAGCTCTCCAGGACAACATAAAATCTGGGGCTCTGTGCTTTCTTTCGTTCTGAACAAGTGTTACTGTTTTCTGCACAAAAGCGATTCTGCGAAGGAATGTGAACAGGCACAGAGAAGGTGCTAGCAGGGAATTCTCTGCCTGCTTTTCCCCAGTGCTCTGCAAGCTCTCCAGGACAACATAAAATCTGGGGCTCTGTGCTTTCTTTCGTTCTGAACAAGTGTTACTGTTTTCTGCACAAAAGCGATTCTGCGAAGCACTGTGAACACTTCTGTTTCCCAGGCACAGAGAAGGTGCTAGCAGGGAATTCTCTGCCTTCTTTTCCCAGTTCTCTGCAAGCACTCCAGGACAACATAAAATCTGGGGCTCTGTGCTTTCTTTCGTTCTGAACAATTGTTACTGTTTTCTGCACAAAAGCGATTCTGCGAAGCAATGTGAACACTTCTGTTTCCCAGGAACAGAGAAGGTGCTAGCAGGGAATTCTCTGCCTGCTTTTCCCCAGTGCTCTGCAAGCTCTCCAGGACAACATAAAATCTGGGGCTCTGTGCTTTCTTTCGTTCTGAACAAGTGTTACTGTTTTCTGCACAAAAGCGATTCTGCGAAGCAATGTGAACACTTCTGCTTCCCAGGCACAGAGAAGGTGCTAGCAGGGAATTCTCTGCCTGCTTTTCCCCAGTGCTCTGCAAGCTCTCCAGGACAACATAAAATCTGGGGCTCTGTGCTTTCTTTTGTTCTGAACAAGTGTTACTGTTTTCTGCACAAAAGCGATTCTGCCAAGCAATGTGAACAGGCACAGAAAAGGTGCTAGCAGGGAATTCTCTGCCTGCCTTTCCCCAGTGCTCTGCAAGCTCTCCAGGACAACATAGAATCTGGGGCTCTGTGCTTTCTTTTGTTCTGAACAAGTGTTAGGGTTTTCTGCACAAAAGCGATTCTGCGAAGCAATGTGAAGACTTCTTCTTCCCAGGCACAGAGAAGGTGCTAGCACGGAATTCTCTGCCTGCCTTTCCCCAGTGCTCTGCAAGCTCTCCAGGACAACATAAAATCTGGGGCTCTGTGCTTTCTTTCGTCTGAACAAGTGTTACTGTTTTCTGCACAAAAGCGATTCAGCGAAGCAATGTGAACAGGCACAGAGAAGGTGCTAGCAGGGAATTCTCTGCCTGCTTTTCCCCAGTGCTCTGCAAGCTCTCCAGGACAACATAAAATCTGGGGCTCTGTGCTTTCTTTCGTTCTGAACAAGTGTTACTGTTTTCTGCACAAAAGCGATTCTGCGAAGCAATGTGAACATTTCTGCTTCCCAGGCACAGAGAAGGTGCTAGCAGGGAATTCTCTGCCTGCTTTTCCCCAGTGCTCTGCAAGCTCTCCAGGACAACATAAAATCTGGGGCTCTGTGCTTTCTTTCGTTCTGAACAAGTGTTACTGTTTTCTGCACAAAAGCGATTCTGCGAAGCAATGGGAACACTTCTGTTTCCCAGGCACAGAGAAGGTGCTAGCAGGGAATTCTCTGCCTGCCTTTCCCCAGTGCTCTGCAAGCTCTCCAGGACAACATAAAATCTGGGGCTCTGTGCTTTCTTTCGTCTGAACAAGTGTTACTGTTTTCTGCACAAAAGCGATTCTGCCAAGCAATGTGAACACTTCTGCTTCCCAGGCACAGAGAAGGTGCTAGCAGGGAATTCTCTGCCTGCTTTTCCCCAGTGCTCTGCAAGCTCTCCAGGACAACATAAAATCTGGGGCTCTGTGCTTTCTTTTGTTCTGAACAAGTGTTATTGTTTTCTGCACAAAAGCGATTCTGCGAAGCAATGTGAACAGGCACAGAGAAGGTGCTAGCAGGGAATTCTCTGCCTGCCTTTCCCCAGTGCTCTGCAAGCTCTCCAGGACAACATAAAATCTGGGGCTCTGTGCTTTCTTTCGTTCTGAACAAGTGTTACTGTTTTCTGCACAAAAGCGATTCTGCGAAGCAATGTGAACACTTCTGTTTCCCAGGAACAGAGAAGGTGCTAGCAGGGAATTCTCTGCCTGCTTTTCCCCAGTGCTCTGCAAGCTCTCCAGGACAACATAAAATCTGGGGCTCTGTGCTTTCTTTCGTTCTGAACAAGTGTTACTGTTTTCTGCACAAAAGCGATTCTGCCAAGCAATGTGAACAGGCACAGAAAAGGTGCTAGCAGGGAATTCTCTGCCTGCCTTTCCCCAGTGCTCTGCAAGCTCTCCAGGACAACAGCAAATCTGGGGCTCTGTGCTTTCTTTCGTTCTGAACAAGTGTTACTGTTTTCTGCACAAAAGCGATTCTGCGAAGCAATGTGAACACTTCTGTTTCCCAGGAACAGAGAAGGTGCTAGCAGGGAATTCTCTGCCTGCTTTTCCCCAGTGCTCTGCAAGCTCTCCAGGACAACATAAAATCTGGGGCTCTGTGCTTTCTTTCGTTGTGAACAAGTGTTACTGTTTTCTGCACAAAGGCGATTCTGCGAAGCAATGTGAACACTTCTGTTTCCCAGGCACAGAGAAGGTGCTAGCAGGGAATTCTCTGCCTGCCCTTCCCCAGTGCTCTGCAAGCTCTCCAGGACAACATAAAATCTGGGGCTCTGTGTTTTCTTTCGTCTGAACAAGTGTTACTGTTTTCTGCACAAAAGCGATTCAGCGAAGCAATGTGAACAGGCACAGAGAAGGTGCTAGCAGGGAATTCTCTGCCTGCCTTTCCCCAGTGCTCTGCAAGCTCTCCAGGACAACATAAAATCTGGGGCTCTGTGCTTTCTTTCGTTCTGAACAAGTGTTACTGTTTTCTGCACAAAAGCGATTCTGCGAAGCAATGTGAACACTTCTGTTTCCCGGGCACAGAGAAGGTGCTAGCAGGGAATTCTCTGCCTGCTTTTCCCCAGTGCTCTGCAAGCTCTCCAGGACAACATAAAATCTGGGGCTCTGTGCTTTCTTTCGTTCTGAACAAGTGTTACTGTTTTCTGCACAAAAGCGATTCTGCGAAGCAATGTGAACAGGCACAGAGAAGGTGCTAGCAGGGAATTCTCTGCCTGCCTTTCCCCAGTGCTCTGCAAGCTCTCCAGGACAACATAAAATCTGGGGCTCTGTGCTTTCTTTCGTTCTGAACAAGTGTTACTGTTTTCTGCACAAAAGCGATTCTGCGAAGCAATGGGAACACTTCTGTTTCCCAGGCACAGAGAAGGTGCTAGCAGGGAATTCTCTGCCTGCCTTTCCCCAGTGCTCTGCAAGCTCTCCAGGACAACATAGAATCTGGGGCTCTGTGCTTTCTTTCGTTCTGAACAAGTGTTACTGTTTTCTGCACAAAAGTGATTCTGCGAAGCAATGTGAACATTTCTGCTTCCCAGGCACAGAGAAGGTGCTAGCAGGGAATTCTCTGCCTGCCTTTCCCCAGTGCTCTGCAAGCTCTCCAGGACAACAGCAAATCTGGGGCTCTGTGCTTTCTTTCGTTCTGAACAAGTGTTACTGTTTTCTGCACAAAAGCGATTCTGCGAAGCAATGGGAACACTTCTGTTTCCCAGGCACAGAGAAGGTGCTAGCAGGGAATTCTCTGCCTGCTTTTCCCCAGTGCTCTGCAAGCTCTCCAGGACAACATAAAATCTGGGGCTCTGTGCTTTCTTTCTGCTGAACAAGTGTTACTGTTTTCTGCACAAAAGCGATTCTGCGAAGCAATGTGAACAGGCACAGAGAAGGTGCTAGCAGGGAATTCTCTGCCTGCCTTTCCCCAGTGCTCTGCAAGCTCTCCAGGACAACAGCAAATCTGGGGCTCTGTGCTTTCTTTCGTTCTGAACAAGTGTTACTGTTTTCTGCACAAAAGCGATTCTGCGAAGCAATTTGAACACTTCTGCTTCCCAGGCACAGAGAAGGTGCTAGCAGGGAATTCTCTGCCTGCTTTTCCCCAGTGCTCTGCAAGCTCTCCAGGACAACATAGAATCTGGGGCTCTGTGCTTTCTTTCGTTCTGAACAAGTGTTATTGTTTTCTGCACAAAAGTGATTCTGCGAAGCAATGTGAACACTTCTGCTTCCCAGGCACAGAGAAGGTGCTAGCAGGGAATTCTCTGCCTGCCTTTCCCCAGTGCTCTGCAAGCTCTCCAGGACAACATAAAATCTGGGGCTCTGTGCTTTCTTTCGTCTGAACAAGTGTTACTGTTTTCTGCACAAAAGCGATTCTGCGAAGGATTGTGAACAGGCACAGAGAAGGTGCTAGAGGGAATTCTCTGCCTGCCTTTCCCCAGTGCTCTGCAAGCTCTCCAGGACAACATAAAATCTGGGGCTCTGTGCTTTCTTTCGTTCTGAACAAGTGTTACTGTTTTCTGCACAAAAGCGATTCTGCGAAGGAATGTGAACACTTCTGTTTCCCAGGCACAGAGAAGGTGCTAGCAGGGAATTCTCTGCCTGCTTTTCCCCAGTGCTCTGCAAGCTCTCCAGGACAACATAAAATCTGGGGCTCTGTGCTTTCTTTCGTTCTGAACAAGTGTTACTGTTTTCTGCACAAAAGCGATTCTGCGAAGGAATGTGAACAGGCACAGAGAAGGTGCTAGCAGGGAATTCTCTGCCTGCCTTTCCCCAGTGCTCTGCAAGCTCTCCAGGACAACATAAAATCTGGGGCTCTGTGCTTTCTTTCGTTCTGAACAAGTGTTACTGTTTTCTGCACAAAAGCGATTCAGCGAAGCAATGTGAACAGGCACAGAGAAGGTGCTAGCAGGGAATTCTCTGCCTGCTTTTCCCCAGTGCTCTGCAAGCTCTCCAGGACAACATAAAATCTGGGGCTCTGTGCTTTCTTTCGTTCTGAACAAGTGTTACTGTTTTCTGCACAAAAGCGATTCTGCGAAGGAATGTGAACAGGCACAGAGAAGGTGCTAGCAGGGAATTCTCTGCCTGCCTTTCCCCAGTGCTCTGCAAGCTCTCCAGGACAACATAAAATCTGGGGCTCTGTGCTTTCTTTCGTCTGAACAAGTGTTACTGTTTTCTGCACAAAAGCGATTCAGCGAAGCAATGTGAACAGGCACAGAGAAGGTGCTAGCAGGGAATTCTCTGCCTGCCTTTCCCCAGTGCTCTGCAAGCTCTCCAGGACAACATAAAATCTGGGGCTCTGTGCTTTATTTCGTTCTGAACAAGTGTTACTGTTTTCTTCACAAAAGCGATTCTGCGAAGCAATGTGAACACTTCTGTTTCCCGGGCACAGAGAAGGTGCTAGCAGGGAATTCTCTGCCTGCTTTTCCCCAGTGCTCTGCAAGCTCTCCAGGACAACATAAAATCTGGGGCTCTGTGCTTTCTTTCGTTCTGAACAAGTGTTACTGTTTTCTGCACAAAAGCGATTCTGCGAAGCAATGTGAACAGGCACAGAGAAGGTGCTAGCAGGGAATTCTCTGCCTGCCTTTCCCCAGTGCTCTGCAAGCTCTCCAGGACAACATAAAATCTGGGGCTCTGTGCTTTCTTTCGTTCTGAACAAGTGTTACTGTTTTCTGCACAAAAGCGATTCTGCGAAGCAATGGGAACACTTCTGTTTCCCAGGCACAGAGAAGGTGCTAGCAGGGAATTCTCTGCCTGCTTTTCCCCAGTGCTCTGCAAGCTCTCCAGGACAACATAGAATCTGGGGCTCTGTGCTTTCTTTCGTTCTGAACAAGTGTTACTGTTTTCTGCACAAAAGTGATTCTGCGAAGCAATGTGAACATTTCTGCTTCCCAGGCACAGAGAAGGTGCTAGCAGGGAATTCTCTGCCTGCCTTTCCCCAGTGCTCTGCAAGCTCTCCAGGACAACAGCAAATCTGGGGCTCTGTGCTTTCTTTCGTTCTGAACAAGTGTTACTGTTTTCTGCACAAAAGTGATTCTGCGAAGCAATGTGAACACGTCTGCTTCCCAGGCACAGAGAAGGTGCTAGCAGGGAATTCTCTGCCTGCTTTTCCCCAGTGCTCTGCAAGCTCTCCAGGACAACATAAAATCTGGGGCTCTGTGCTTTCTTTGGTTCTGAACAAGTGTTATTGTTTTCTGCACAAAAGCGATTCTGCGAAGCAATGTGAACACTTCTGTTTCCCAGGAACAGAGAAGGTGCTAGCAGGGAATTCTCTGCCTGCTTTTCCCCAGTGCTCTGCAAGCTCTCCAGGACAACATAAAATCTGGGGCTCTGTGCTTTCTTTCGTTGTGAACAAGTGTTACTGTTTACTGTACAAAAGCGATTCTGCGAAGCAATGTGAACACTTCTGTTTCCCAGGAACAGAGAAGGTGCTAGCAGGGAATTCTCTGCCTGCTTTTCCCCAGTGCTCTGCAAGCTCTCCAGGACAACATAAAATCTGGGGCTCTGTGCTTTCTTTCGTTGTGAACAAGTGTTACTGTTTTCTGCACAAAAGCGATTCAGCGAAGCAATGTGAACAGGCACAGAGAAGGTGCTAGCAGGGAATTCTCTGCCTGCCTTTCCCCAGTGCTCTGCAAGCTCTCCAGGACAACAGCAAATCTGGGGCTCTGTGCTTTCTTTCGTTCTGAACAAGTGTTACTGTTTTCTGCACAAAAGCGATTCAGCGAAGCAATGTGAACAGGCACAGAGAAGGTGCTAGCAGGGAATTCTCTGCCTGCCTTTCCCCAGTGCTCTGCAAGCTCTCCAGGACAACATAAAATCTGGGGCTCTGTGCTTTCTTTCGTTCTGAACAAGTGTTACTGTTTTCTGCACAAAGGCGATTCTGCGAAGCAATGTGAACACTTCTGTTTCCCAGGCACAGAGAAGGTGCTAGCAGGGAATTCTCTGCCTGCCCTTCCCCAGTGCTCTGCAAGCTCTCCAGGACAACATAAAATCTGGGGCTCTGTGCTTTCTTTCGTTCTGAACAAGTGTTACTGTTTTCTGCACAAAAGCGATTCTGCGAAGCAATGTGAACACTTCTGTTTCCCGGGCACAGAGAAGGTGCTAGCAGGGAATTCTCTGCCTGCTTTTCCCCAGTGCTCTGCAAGCTCTCCAGGACAACATAAAATCTGGGGCTCTGTGCTTTCTTTCGTTCTGAACAAGTGTTACTGTTTTCTGCACAAAAGCGATTCTGCGAAGCAATGTGAACAGGCACAGAGAAGGTGCTAGCAGGGAATTCTCTGCCTGCCTTTCCCCAGTGCTCTGCAAGCTCTCCAGGACAACATAGAATCTGGGGCTCTGTGCTTTCTTTCGTTCTGAACAAGTGTTACTGTTTTCTGCACAAAAGCGATTCTGCGAAGCAATGGGAACACTTCTTCTTCCCAGGCACAGAGAAGGTGCTAGCAGGGAATTCTCTGCCTGCTTTTCCCCAGTGCTCTGCAAGCTCTCCAGGACAACATAGAATCTGGGGCTCTGTGCTTTCTTTCGTTCTGAACAAGTGTTATTGTTTTCTGCACAAAAGTGATTCTGCGAAGCAATGTGAACACTTCTGCTTCCCAGGCACAGAGAAGGTGCTAGCAGGGAATTCTCTGCCTGCCTTTCCCCAGTGCTCTGCAAGCTCTCCAGGACAACATAAAATCTGGGGCTCTGTGCTTTCTTTCGTCTGAACAAGTGTTACTGTTTTCTGCACAAAAGCGATTCTGCGAAGGATTGTGAACAGGCACAGAGAAGGTGCTAGAGGGAATTCTCTGCCTGCCTTTCCCCAGTGCTCTGCAAGCTGTCCAGGACAACATAAAATCTGGGGCTCTGTGCTTTCTTTGGTTCTGAACAAGTGTTATTGTTTTCTGCACAAAAGCGATTCTGCGAAGGAATGTGAACACTTCTGTTTCCCAGGCACAGAGAAGGTGCTAGCAGGGAATTCTCTGCCTGCTTTTCCCCAGTGCTCTGCAAGCTCTCCAGGACAACATAAAATCTGGGGCTCTGTGCTTTCTTTCGTTCTGAACAAGTGTTACTGTTTTCTGCACAAAAGCGATTCTGCGAAGGAATGTGAACAGGCACAGCGAAGGTGCTAGCAGGGAATTCTCTGCCTGCCTTTCCCCAGTGCTCTGCAAGCTCTCCAGGACAACATAAAATCTGGGGCTCTGTGCTTTCTTTCGTCTGAACAAGTGTTACTGTTTTCTGCACAAAAGCGATTCAGCGAAGCAATGTGAACAGGCACAGAGAAGGTGCTAGCAGGGAATTCTCTGCCTGCCTTTCCCCAGTGCTCTGCAAGCTCTCCAGGACAACATAAAATCTGGGGCTCTGTGCTTTATTTCGTTCTGAACAAGTGTTACTGTTTTCTTCACAAAAGCGATTCTGCGAAGCAATGTGAACACTTCTGTTTCCCGGGCACAGAGAAGGTGCTAGCAGGGAATTCTCTGCCTGCTTTTCCCCAGTGCTCTGCAAGCTCTCCAGGACAACATAAAATCTGGGGCTCTGTGCTTTCTTTCGTTCTGAACAAGTGTTACTGTTTTCTGCACAAAAGCGATTCTGCGAAGCAATGTGAACAGGCACAGAGAAGGTGCTAGCAGGGAATTCTCTGCCTGCCTTTCCCCAGTGCTCTGCAAGCTCTCCAGGACAACAGCAAATCTGGGGCTCTGTGCTTTCTTTCGTTCTGAACAAGTGTTACTGTTTTCTGCACAAAAGCGATTCTGCGAAGCAATGTGAACACTTCTGTTTCCCAGGCACAGAGAAGGTGCTAGCAGGGAATTCTCTGCCTGCTTTTCCCCAGTGCTCTGCAAGCTCTCCAGGACAACATAGAATCTGGGGCTCTGTGCTTTCTTTCGTTCTGAACAAGTGTTACTGTTTTCTGCACAAAAGTGATTCTGCGAAGCAATGTGAACATTTCTGCTTCCCAGGCACAGAGAAGGTGCTAGCAGGGAATTCTCTGCCTGCCTTTCCCCAGTGCTCTGCAAGCTCTCCAGGACAACATAAAATCTGGGGCTCTGTGCTTTCTTTCGTTCTGAACAAGTGTTATTGTTTTCTGCACAAAAGCGATTCTGCGAAGCAATGTGAACACTTCTGTTTCCCAGGAACAGAGAAGGTGCTAGCAGGGAATTCTCTGCCTGCTTTTCCCCAGTGCTCTGCAAGCTCTCCAGGACAACATAAAATCTGGGGCTCTGTGCTTTCTTTCGTTGTGAACAAGTGTTACTGTTTTCTGTACAAAAGCGATTCTGCGAAGCAATGTGAACACTTCTGTTTCCCAGGAACAGAGAAGGTGCTAGCAGGGAATTCTCTGCCTGCTTTTCCCCAGTGCTCTGCAAGCTCTCCAGGACAACATAAAATCTGGGGCTCTGTGCTTTCTTTCGTTCTGAACAAGTGTTACTGTTTTCTGCACAAAAGCGATTCAGCGAAGCAATGTGAACAGGCACAGAGAAGGTGCTAGCAGGGAATTCTCTGCCTGCCTTTCCCCAGTGCTCTGCAAGCTCTCCAGGACAACAGCAAATCTGGGGCTCTGTGCTTTCTTTCGTTCTGAACAAGTGTTACTGTTTTCTGCACAAAAGCGGTTCTGCCAAGCAATGTGAACAGGCACAGAGAAGGTGCTAGCAGGGAATTCTCTGCCTGCCTTTCCCCAGTGCTCTGCAAGCTCTCCAGGACAACATAAAATCTGGGGCTCTGTGCTTTCTTTCGTTCTGAACAAGTGTTACTGTTTTCTGCACAAAAGCGATTCTGCGAAGCAATGGGAACAGTTCTGTTACCCAGACACAGAGAAGGTGCTAGCAGGGAATTCTCTGCCTGCCTTTCCCCAGTGCTCTGCAAGCTCTCCAGGACAACATAAAATCTGGGGCTCTGTGCTTTCTTTCGTCTGAACAAGTGTTACTGTTTTCTGCACAAAAGCGATTCTGCGAAGCAATGTGAACAGGCACAGAGAAGGTGCTAGCAGGGAATTCTCTGCCTGCCTTTCCCCAGTGCTCTGCAAGCTCTCCAGGACAACAGCAAATCTGGGGCTCTGTGCTTTCTTTCGTTCTGAACAAGTGTTACTGTTTTCTGCACAAAAGCGATTCTGCGAAGCAATGGGAACACTTCTGTTACCCAGACACAGAGAAGGTGCTAGCAGGGAATTCTCTGCCTGCCTTTCCCCAGTGCTCTGCAAGCTCTCCAGGACAACATAAAATCTGGGGCTCTGTGCTTTCTTTCGTCTGAACAAGTGTTACTGTTTTCTGCACAAAAGCGATTCTGCGAAGCAATGTGAACAGGCACAGAGAAGGTGCTAGCAGGGAATTCTCTGCCTGCCTTTCCCCAGTGCTCTGCAAGCTCTCCAGGACAACAGCAAATCTGGGGCTCTGTGCTTTCTTTCGTTCTGAACAAGTGTTACTGTTTTCTGCACAAAAGCGATTCTGCGAAGCAATGGGAACACTTCTGTTTCCCAGGCACAGAGAAGGTGCTAGCAGGGAATTCTCTGCCTGCTTTTCCCCAGTGCTCTGCAAGCTCTCCAGGACAACATAGAATCTGGGGCTCTGTGCTTTCTTTCGTTCTGAACAAGTGTTACTGTTTTCTGCACAAAAGTGATTCTGCGAAGCAATGTGAACACTTCTGCTTCCCAGGCACAGAGAAGGTGCTAGCAGGGAATTCTCTGCCTGCTTTTCCCCAGTGCTCTGCAAGCTCTCCAGGACAACATAAAATCTGGGGCTCTGTGCTTTCTTTCGTTCTGAACAAGTGTTATTGTTTTCTGCACAAAAGCGATTCTGCGAAGCAATGTGAACACTTCTGTTTCCCAGGAACAGAGAAGGTGCTAGCAGGGAATTCTCTGCCTGCTTTTCCCCAGTGCTCTGCAAGCTCTCCAGGACAACATAAAATCTGGGGCTCTGTGCTTTCTTTCGTTGTGAACAAGTGTTACTGTTTTCTGCACAAAAGCGATTCTGCGAAGCAATGTGAACAGGCACAGAGAAGGTGCTAGCAGGGAATTCTCTGCCTGCCTTTCCCCAGTGCTCTGCAAGCTCTCCAGGACAACAGCAAATCTGGGGCTCTGTGCTTTCTTTCGTTCTGAACAAGTGTTACTGTTTTCTGCACAAAAGCGATTCAGCGAAGCAATGTGAACAGGCACAGAGAAGGTGCTAGCAGGGAATTCTCTGCCTGCCTTTCCCCAGTGCTCTGCAAGCTCTCCAGGACAACATAAAATCTGGGGCTCTGTGCTTTCTTTCGTTCTGAACAAGTGTTACTGTTTTCTGCACAAAAGCGATTCTGCGAAGCAATGTGAACAGGCACAGAGAAGGTGCTAGCAGGGAATTCTCTGCCTGCCTTTCCCCAGTGCTCTGCAAGCTCTCCAGGACAACATAGAATCTGGGGCTCTGTGCTTTCTTTCGTTCTGAACAAGTGTTACTGTTTTCTGCACAAAAGCGATTCTGCCAAGCAATGTGAACACTTGTGCTTCCCAGGCACAGAGAAGGTGCTAGCAGGGAATTCTCTGCCTGCCTTTCCCCAGTGCTCTGCAAGCTCTCCAGGACAACATAAAATCTGGGGCTCTGTGCTTTCTTTCGTTCTGAACAAGTGTTATTGTTTTCTGCACAAAAGCGATTCTGCGAAGCAATGTGAACAGGCACAGAGAAGGTGCTAGCAGGGAATTCTCTGCCTGCCTTTCCCCAGTGCTCTGCAAGCTCTCCAGGACAACATAAAATCTGGGGCTCTGTGCTTTCTTTCGTTCTGAACAAGTGTTACTGTTTTCTGCACAAAAGCGATTCTGCCAAGCAATGTGAACACTTCTGCTTCCCAGGCACAGAGAAGGTGCTAGCAGGGAATTCTCTGCCTTCTTTTCCCCAGTGCTCTGCAAGCTCTCCAGGACAACATAAAATCTGGGGCTCTGTGCTTTCTTTAGTTCTGAACAAGTGTTACTGTTTTCTGCACAAAAGCGATTCTGCGAAGCAATGTGAACACTTCTGTTTCCCAGGCACAGAGAAGGTGCTAGCAGGGAATTCTCTGCCTGCTTTTCCCCAGTGCTCTGCAAGCTCTCCAGGACAACATAAAATCTGGGGCTCTGTGCTTTCTTTCGTTGTGAACAAGTGTTACTGTTCTCTGCACAAAAGCGATTCTGCGAAGCAATGGGAACACTTCTGTTTCCCAGGCACAGAGAAGGTGCTAGCAGGGAATTCTCTGCCTGCTTTTCCCCAGTGCTCTGCAAGCTCTCCAGGACAACATAAAATCTGGGGCTCTGTGCTTTCTTTTGTTCTGAACAAGTGTTACTGTTTTCTGCACAAAAGCGATTCTGCCAAGCAATGTGAACAGGCACAGAAAAGGTGCTAGCAGGGAATTCTCTGCCTGCCTTTCCCCAGTGCTCTGCAAGCTCTCCAGGACAACATAGAATCTGGGGCTCTGTGCTTTCTTTTGTTCTGAACAAGTGTTAGGGTTTTCTGCACAAAAGTGATTCTGCGAAGCAATGTGAAGACTTCTGCTTCCCAGGCACAGAGAAGGTGCTAGCAGGGAATTCTCTGCCTGCCTTTCCCCAGTGCTCTGCAAGCTCTCCAGGACAACATAAAATCTGGGGCTCTGTGCTTTCTTTCGTCTGAACAAGTTTTACTGTTTTCTGCACAAAAGCGATTCAGCGAAGCAATGTGAACAGGCACAGAGAAGGTGCTAGCAGGGAATTCTCTGCCTGCCTTTCCCCAGTGCTCTGCAAGCTCTCCAGGACAACAGCAAATCTGGGGCTCTGTGCTTTCTTTCGTTCTGAACAAGTGTTACTGTTTTCTGCACAAAAGCGATTCTGCGAAGCAATGGGAACACTTCTGTTTCCCAGGCACAGAGAAGGTGCTAGCAGGGAATTCTCTGCCTGCTTTTCCCCAGTGCTCTGCAAGCTCTCCAGGACAACATAGAATCTGGGGCTCTGTGCTTTCTTTCGTTCTGAACAAGTGTTACTGTTTTCTGCACAAAAGTGATTCTGCGAAGCAATGTGAACACTTCTGCTTCCCAGGCACAGAGAAGGTGCTAGCAGGGAATTCTCTGCCTGCTTTTCCCCAGTGCTCTGCAAGCTCTCCAGGACAACATAAAATCTGGGGCTCTGTGCTTTCTTTCGTTCTGAACAAGTGTTATTGTTTTCTGCACAAAAGCGATTCTGCGAAGCAATGTGAACACTTCTGTTTCCCAGGAACAGAGAAGGTGCTAGCAGGGAATTCTCTGCCTGCTTTTCCCCAGTGCTCTGCAAGCTCTCCAGGACAACATAAAATCTGGGGCTCTGTGCTTTCTTTCGTTGTGAACAAGTGTTACTGTTTTCTGCACAAAAGCGATTCAGCGAAGCAATGTGAACAGGCACAGAGAAGGTGCTAGCAGGGAATTCTCTGCCTGCCTTTCCCCAGTGCTCTGCAAGCTCTCCAGGACAACAGCAAATCTGGGGCTCTGTGCTTTCTTTCGTTCTGAACAAGTGTTACTGTTTTCTGCACAAAAGCGATTCAGCGAAGCAATGTGAACAGGCACAGAGAAGGTGCTAGCAGGGAATTCTCTGCCTGCCTTTCCCCAGTGCTCTGCAAGCTCTCCAGGACAACATAAAATCTGGGGCTCTGTGCTTTCTTTCGTTCTGAACAAGTGTTACTGTTTTCTGCACAAAAGCGATTCTGCGAAGCAATGTGAACAGGCACAGAGAAGGTGCTAGCAGGGAATTCTCTGCCTGCCTTTCCCCAGTGCTCTGCAAGCTCTCCAGGACAACATAAAATCTGGGGCTCTGTGCTTTCTTTCGTTCTGAACAAGTGTTACTGTTTTCTGCACAAAAGCGATTCTGCCAAGCAATGTGAACACTTCTGCTTCCCAGGCACAGAGAAGGTGCTAGCAGGGAATTCTCTGCCTGCCTTTCCCCAGTGCTCTGCAAGCTCTCCAGGACAACATAAAATCTGGGGCTCTGTGCTTTCTTTCGTTCTGAACAAGTGTTATTGTTTTCTGCACAAAAGCGATTCTGCGAAGCAATGTGAACAGGCACAGAGAAGGTGCTAGCAGGGAATTCTCTGCCTGCCTTTCCCCAGTGCTCTGCAAGCTCTCCAGGACAACATAAAATCTGGGGCTCTGTGCTTTCTTTCGTTCTGAACAAGTGTTACTGTTTTCTGCACAAAAGCGATTCTGCGAAGCAATGTGAACAGGCACAGAGAAGGTGCTAGCAGGGAATTCTCTGCCTGCCTTTCCCCAGTGCTCTGCAAGCTCTCCAGGACAACATAAAATCTGGGGCTCTGTGCTTTCTTTCGTTCTGAACAAGTGTTACTGTTTTCTGCACAAAAGCGATTCTGCGAAGCAATGTGAACACTTCTGCTTCCCAGGCACAGAGAAGGTGCTAGCAGGGAATTCTCTGCCTGCTTTTCCCCAGTGCTCTGCAAGCTCTCCAGGACAACATAAAATCTGGGGCTCTGTGCTTTCTTTCGTTCTGAACAAGTGTTATTGTTTTCTGCACAAAAGCGATTCTGCGAAGCAATGTGAACACTTCTGTTTCCCAGGAACAGAGAAGGTGCTAGCAGGGAATTCTCTGCCTGCTTTTCCCCAGTGCTCTGCAAGCTCTCCAGGACAACATAAAATCTGGGGCTCTGTGCTTTCTTTCGTTGTGAACAAGTGTTACTGTTTTCTGCACAAAAGCGATTCAGCGAAGCAATGTGAACAGGCACAGAGAAGGTGCTAGCAGGGAATTCTCTGCCTGCCTTTCCCCAGTGCTCTGCAAGCTCTCCAGGACAACAGCAAATCTGGGGCTCTGTGCTTTCTTTCGTTCTGAACAAGTGTTACTGTTTTCTGCACAAAAGCGATTCAGCGAAGCAATGTGAACAGGCACAGAGAAGGTGCTAGCAGGGAATTCTCTGCCTGCCTTTCCCCAGTGCTCTGCAAGCTCTCCAGGACAACATAAAATCTGGGGCTCTGTGCTTTCTTTCGTTCTGAACAAGTGTTACTGTTTTCTGCACAAAAGCGATTCTGCGAAGCAATGTGAAGACTTCTGCTTCCCAGGCACAGAGAAGGTGCTAGCAGGGAATTCTCTGCCTGCCTTTCCCCAGTGCTCTGCAAGCTCTCCAGGACAACATAAAATCTGGGGCTCTGTGCTTTCTTTCGTTCTGAACAAGTGTTACTGTTTTCTGCACAAAAGCGATTCTGCCAAGCAATGTGAACACTTCTGCTTCCCAGGCACAGAGAAGGTGCTAGCAGGGAATTCTCTGCCTGCCTTTCCCCAGTGCTCTGCAAGCTCTCCAGGACAACATAAAATCTGGGGCTCTGTGCTTTCTTTCGTTCTGAACAAGTGTTACTGTTTTCTGCACAAAAGCGATTCTGCGAAGCAATGTGAACACTTCTGTTTCCCAGGAACAGAGAAGGTGCTAGCAGGGAATTCTCTGCCTGCTTTTCCCCAGTGCTCTGCAAGCTCTCCAGGACAACATAAAATCTGGGGCTCTGTGCTTTCTTTCGTTCTGAACAAGTGTTACTGTTTTCTGCACAAAAGCGATTCTGCGAAGCAATGTGAAGACTTCTGCTTCCCAGGCACAGAGAAGGTGCTAGCAGGGAATTCTCTGCCTGCCTTTCCCCAGTGCTCTGCAAGCTCTCCAGGACAACATAAAATCTGGGGCTCTGTGCTTTCTTTCGTCTGAACAAGTGTTACTGTTTTCTGCACAAAAGCGATTCTGCGAAGCAATGTGAACAGGCACAGAGAAGGTGCTAGCAGGGAATTCTCTGCCTGCCTTTCCCCAGTGCTCTGCAAGCTCTCCAGGACAACATAAAATCTGGGGCTCTGTGCTTTATTTCGTTCTGAACAAGTGTTACTGTTTTCTGCACAAAAGTGATTCTGCGAAGCAATGTGAACACTTCTGCTTCCCAGGCACAGAGAAGGTGCTAGCAGGGAATTCTCTGCCTGCTTTTCCCCAGTGCTCTGCAAGCTCTCCAGGACAACATAAAATCTGGGGCTCTGTGCTTTCTTTCGTTCTGAACAAGTGTTATTGTTTTCTGCACAAAAGCGATTCTGCGAAGCAATGTGAACACTTCTGTTTCCCAGGAACAGAGAAGGTGCTAGCAGGGAATTCTCTGCCTGCTTTTCCACAGTGCTCTGCAAGCTCTCCAGGACAACATAAAATCTGGGGCTCTGTGCTTTCTTTCGTTGTGAACAAGTGTTACTGTTTTCTGTACAAAAGCGATTCTGCGAAGCAATGTGAACACTTCTGTTTCCCAGGAACAGAGAAGGTGCTAGCAGGGAATTCTCTGCCTGCTTTTCCCCAGTGCTCTGCAAGCTCTCCAGGACAACATAAAATCTGGGGCTCTGTGCTTTCTTTCGTTGTGAACAAGTGATACTGTTTTCTGCACAAAAGCGATTCAGCGAAGCAATGTGAACAGGCACAGAGAAGGTGCTAGCAGGGAATTCTCTGCCTGCCTTTCCCCAGTGCTCTGCAAGCTCTCCAGGACAACATAAAATCTGGGGCTCTGTGCTTTCTTTCGTTCTGAACAAGTGTTACTGTTTTCTGCACAAAAGCGATTCTGCGAAGCAATGTGAAGACTTCTGCTTCCCAGGCACAGAGAAGGTGCTAGCAGGGAATTCTCTGCCTGCCTTTCCCCAGTGCTCTGCAAGCTCTCCAGGACAACATAAAATCTGGGGCTCTGTGCTTTCTTTCGTTCTGAACAAGTGTTACTGTTTTCTGCACAAAAGCGATTCTGCGAAGCAATGGGAACACTTCTGTTACCCAGACACAGAGAAGGTGCTAGCAGGGAATTCTCTGCCTGCCTTTCCCCAGTGCTCTGCAAGCTCTCCAGGACAACATAAAATCTGGGGCTCTGTGCTTTCTTTCGTCTGAACAAGTGTTACTGTTTTCTGCACAAAAGCGATTCTGCGAAGCAATGTGAACAGGCACAGAGAAGGTGCTAGCAGGGAATTCTCTGCCTGCCTTTCCCCAGTGCTCTGCAAGCTCTCCAGGACAACATAAAATCTGGGGCTCTGTGCTTTCTTTCGTTCTGAACAAGTGTTACTGTTTTCTGCACAAAAGCGATTCTGCCAAGCAATGTGAACACTTCTGCTTCCCAGGCACAGAGAAGGTGCTAGCAGGGAATTCTCTGCCTGCCTTTCCCCAGTGCTCTGCAAGCTCTCCAGGACAACATAAAATCTGGGGCTCTGTGCTTTCTTTCGTTCTGAACAAGTGTTATTGTTTTCTGCACAAAAGCGATTCTGCGAAGCAATGTGAACACTTCTGTTTCCCAGGAACAGAGAAGGTGCTAGCAGGTAATTCTCTGCCTGCTTTTCCCCAGTGCTCTGCAAGCTCTCCAGGACAACATAAAATCTGGGGCTCTGTGCTTTCTTTCGTTCTGAACAAGTGTTACTGTTTTCTGCACAAAAGCGATTCTGCGAAGCAATGTGAAGACTTCTGCTTCCCAGGCACAGAGAAGGTGCTAGCAGGGAATTCTCTGCCTGCCTTTCCCCAGTGCTCTGCAAGCTCTCCAGGACAACATAAAATCTGGGGCTCTGTGCTTTCTTTCGTCTGAACAAGTGTTACTGTTTTCTGCACAAAAGCGATTCTGCGAAGCAATGTGAACAGGCACAGAGAAGGTGCTAGCAGGGAATTCTCTGCCTGCCTTTCCCCAGTGCTCTGCAAGCTCTCCAGGACAACATAAAATCTGGGGCTCTGTGCTTTCTTTCGTTCTGAACAAGTGTTACTGTTTTCTGCACAAAAGCGATTCTGCGAAGCAATGTGAACACTTCTGCTTCCCAGGCACAGAGAAGGTGCTAGCAGGGAATTCTCTGCCTGCTTTTCCCCAGTGCTCTGCAAGCTCTCCAGGACAACATAAAATCTGGGGCTCTGTGCTTTCTTTCGTTCTGAACAAGTGTTATTGTTTTCTGCACAAAAGCGATTCTGCGAAGCAATGTGAACACTTCTGTTTCCCAGGAACAGAGAAGGTGCTAGCAGGGAATTCTCTGCCTGCTTTTCCCCAGTGCTCTGCAAGCTCTCCAGGACAACATAAAATCTGGGGCTCTGTGCTTTCTTTTGTTCTGAACAAGTGTTACTGTTTTCTGCACAAATGCGATTCTGCCAAGCAGTGTGAACAGGCACAGAAAAGGTGCTAGCAGGGAATTCTCTGCCTGCCTTTCCCCAGTGCTCTGCAAGCTCTCCAGGACAACATAGAATCTGGGGCTCTGTGCTTTCTTTTGTTCTGAACAAGTGTTAGGGTTTTCTGCACAAAAGCGATTCTGCGAAGCAATGTGAAGACTTCTGCTTCCCAGGCACAGAGAAGGTGCTAGCAGGGAATTCTCTGCCTGCCTTTCCCCAGTGCTCTGCAAGCTCTCCAGGACAACATAAAATCTGGGGCTCTGTGCTTTCTTTCGTCTGAACAAGTGTTACTGTTTTCTGCACAAAAGCGATTCTGCGAAGCAATGTGAACAGGCACAGAGAAGGTGCTAGCAGGGAATTCTCTGCCTGCCTTTCCCCAGTGCTCTGCAAGCTCTCCAGGACAACATAAAATCTGGGGCTCTGTGCTTTCTTTCGTTCTGAACAAGTGTTACTGTTTTCTGCACAAAAGCGATTCTGCGAAGCAATGTGAACACTTCTGCTTCCCAGGCACAGAGAAGGTGCTAGCAGGGAATTCTCTGCCTGCTTTTCCCCAGTGCTCTGCAAGCTCTCCAGGACAACATAAAATCTGGGGCTCTGTGCTTTCTTTCGTTCTGAACAAGTGTTACTGTTTTCTGCACAAAAGCGATTCTGCGAAGCAATGTGAACAGGCACAGAGAAGGTGCTAGCAGGGAATTCTCTGCCTGCCTTTCCCCAGTGCTCTGCAAGCTCTCCAGGACAACAGCAAATCTGGGGCTCTGTGCTTTCTTTCGTTCTGAACAAGTGTTACTGTTTTCTGCACAAAAGCGATTCTGCGAAGCAATGGGAACACTTCTGTTTCCCAGGCACAGAGAAGGTGCTAGCAGGGAATTCTCTGCCTGCTTTTCCCCAGTGCTCTGCAAGCTCTCCAGGACAATATAGAATCTGGGGCTCTGTGCTTTCTTTCGTTCTGAACAAGTGTTACTGTTTTCTGCACAAAAGTGATTCTGCGAAGCAATGTGAACACTTCTGCTTCCCAGGCACAGAGAAGGTGCTAGCAGGGAATTCTCTGCCTGCCTTTCCCCAGTGCTCTGCAAGCTCTCCAGGACAACATAAAATCTGGGGCTCTGTGCTTTCTTTCACTCTGAACAAGTGTTACTGTTTTCTGCACAAAAGCGATTCTGCGAAGCAATGTGAACACTTCTGTTTCCCAGGCACAGAGAAGGTGCTAGCAGGGAATTCTCTGCCTGCTTTTCCCCAGTGCTCTGCAAGCTCTCCAGGACAACATAAAATCTGGGGCTCTGTGCTTTCTTTCGTTCTGAACAAGTGTTATTGTTTTCTGCACAAAAGCGATTCTGCGAAGCAATGTGAACACTTCTGTTTCCCAGGAACAGAGAAGGTGCTAGCAGGGAATTCTCTGCCTGCTTTTCCCCAGTGCTCTGCAAGCTCTCCAGGACAACATAAAATCTGGGGCTCTGTGCTTTCTTTCGTTCTGAACAAGTGTTACTGTTTTCTTCACAAAAGCGATTCTGCGAAGCAATGTGAACACTTCTGTTTCCCGGGCACAGAGAAGGTGCTAGCAGGGAATTCTCTGCCTGCTTTTCCCCAGTGCTCTGCAAGCTCTCCAGGACAACATAAAATCTGGGGCTCTGTGCTTTCTTTCGTTCTGAACAAGTGTTACTGTTTTCTGCACAAAAGCGATTCTGCGAAGCAATGTGAACAGGCACAGAGAAGGTGCTAGCAGGGAATTCTCTGCCTGCCTTTCCCCAGTGCTCTGCAAGCTCTCCAGGACAACAGCAAATCTGGGGCTCTGTGCTTTCTTTCGTTCTGAACAAGTGTTACTGTTTTCTGCACAAAAGCGATTCTGCGAAGCAATGTGAACACTTCTGTTTCCCAGGCACAGAGAAGGTGCTAGCAGGGAATTCTCTGCCTGCTTTTCCCCAGTGCTCTGCAAGCTCTCCAGGACAACATAGAATCTGGGGCTCTGTGCTTTCTTTCGTTCTGAACAAGTGTTACTGTTTTCTGCACAAAAGCGATTCTGCGAAGCAATGTGAACATTTCTGCTTCCCAGGCACAGAGAAGGTGCTAGCAGGGAATTCTCTGCCTGCCTTTCCCCAGTGCTCTGCAAGCTCTCCAGGACAACATAAAATCTGGGGCTCTGTGCTTTCTTTCGTTCTGAACAAGTGTTACTGTTTTCTGCACAAAAGCGATTCTGCGAAGCAATGTGAACAGGCACAGAGAAGGTGCTAGCAGGGAATTCTCTGCCTGCCTTTCCCCAGTGCTCTGCAAGGTCTCCAGGACAACATAAAATCTGGGGCTCTGTGCTTTCTTTCGTTCTGAACAAGTGTTACTGTTTTCTGCACAAAAGCGATTCTGCGAAGCAATGTGAACACTTCTGCTTCCCAGGCACAGAGAAGGTGCTAGCAGGGAATTCTCTGCCTGCTTTTCCCCAGTGCTCTGCAAGCTCTCCAGGACAACATAAAATCTGGGGCTCTGTGCTTTCTTTCGTTCTGAACAAGTGTTATTGTTTTCTGCACAAAAGCGATTCTGCGAAGCAATGTGAACACTTCTGTTTCCCAGGAACAGAGAAGGTGCTAGCAGGGAATTCTCTGCCTGCCTTTCCCCAGTGCTCTGCAAGCTCTCCAGGACAACATAAAATCTGGGGCTCTGTGCTTTCTTTTGTTCTGAACAAGTGTTACTGTTTTCTGCACAAAAGCGATTCTGCGAAGCAATGGGAACACTTCTGTTTCCCAGGCACAGAGAAGGTGCTAGCAGGGAATTCTCTGCCTGCCTTTCCCCAGTGCTCTGCAAGCTCTCCAGGACAACATAGAATCTGGGGCTCTGTGCTTTCTTTTGTTCTGAACAAGTGTTACTGTTTTCTGCACAAAAGCGATTCTGCGAAGCAATGTGAACAGGCACAGAGAAGGTGCTAGCAGGGAATTCTCTGCCTGCCTTTCCCCAGTGCTCTGCAAGCTCTCCAGGACACCATAAAATCTGGGGCTCTGTGCTTTCTTTCGTCTGAACAAGTGTTACTGTTTTCTGCACAAAAGCGATTCTGCGAAGCAATGTGAACACTTCTGCTTCCCAGGCACAGAGAAGGTGCTAGCAGGGAATTCTCTGCCTGCCTTTCCCCAGTGCTCTGCAAGCTCTCCAGGACAACATAAAATCTGGGGCTCTGTGCTTTCTTTCGTCTGAACAAGTGTTACTGTTTTCTGCACAAAAGCGATTCTGCGAAGCAATGTGAACACTTCTGTTTCCCAGGCACAGAGAAGGTGCTAGCAGGGAATTCTCTGCCTGCTTTTCCCCAGTGCTCTGCAAGCTCTCCAGGACAACATAATATCTGGGGCTCTGTGCTTTCTTTCGCTCTGAACAAGTGTTACTGTTTTCTGCACAAAAGCGATTCTGCGAAGGAATGTGAACAGGCACAGAGAAGGTGCTAGCAGGGAATTCTCTGCCTGCTTTTCCCCAGTGCTCTGCAAGCTCTCCAGGACAACATAAAATCTGGGGCTCTGTGCTTTCTTCCGTTCTGAACAAGTGTTACTGTTTTCTGCACAAAAGCGATTCTGCGAAGCAATGTGAACACTTCTGCTTCCCAGGCACAGAGAAGGTGCTAGCAGGGAATTCTCTGCCTGCTTTTCCCCAGTGCTCTGCAAGCTCTCCAGGACAACATAAAATCTGGGGCTCTGTGCTTTCTTTCGTTCTGAACAAGTGTTACTGTTTTCTGCACAAAAGCGATTCTGCGAAGCAATGTGAACACTTCTGGTTCCCAGGCACAGAGAAGGTGCTACCAGGGAATTCTCTGCCTGCCTTTCCCCAGTGCTCTGCAAGCTCTCCAGGACAACATAAAATCTGGGGCTCTGTGCTTTCTTTCGTCTGAACAAGTGTTACTGTTTTCTGCACAAAAGCGATTCTGCGAAGGAATGTGAACACTTCTGTTTCCCAGGCACAGAGAAGGTGCTAGCAGGGAATTCTCTGCCTGCTTTTCCCCAGTGCTCTGCAAGCTCTCCAGGACAACATAATATCTGGGGCTCTGTGCTTTCTTTCATTCTGAACAAGTGTTACTGTTTTCTGCACAAAAGCGATTCTGCGAAGGAATGTGAACAGGCACAGAGAAGGTGCTAGCAGGGAATTCTCTGCCTGCCTTTCCCCACTGCTCTGCAAGCTCTCCAGGACAACATAAAATCTGGGGCTCTGTGCTTTCTTTCGCTCTGAACAAGTGTTACTGTTTTCTGCACAAAAGCGATTCTGCGAAGCAATGTGAACACTTCTGTTTCCCAGGCACAGAGAAGGTGCTAGCAGGGAATTCTCTGCCTGCTTTTCCCCAGTGCTCTGCAAGCTCTCCAGGACAACATAAAATCTGGGGCTCTGTGCTTTCTTTCGTTCTGAACAAGTGTTACTGTTTTCTGCACAAAAGCGATTCTGCGAAGCAATGTGAACACTTCTGCTTCCCAGGCACAGAGAAGGTGCTAGCAGGGAATTCTCTGCCTGCTTTTCCCCAGTGCTCTGCAAGCTCTCCAGGACAACATAAAATCTGGGGCTCTGTGCTTTCTTTCGTTCTGAACAAGTGTTATTGTTTTCTGCACAAAAGCGATTCTGCGAAGCAATGTGAACACTTCTGTTTCCCAGGAACAGAGAAGGTGCTAGCAGGGAATTCTCTGCCTGCTTTTCCCCAGTGCTCTGCAATCTCTCCAGGACAACATAAAATCTGGGGCTCTGTGCTTTCTTTTGTTCTGAACAAGTGTTACTGTTTTCTGCACAAAAGCGATTCTGCCAAGCAATGTGAACAGGCACAGAGAAGGTGCTAGCAGGGAATTCTCTGCCTGCCTTTCCCCAGTGCTCTGCAAGCTCTCCAGGACAACATAGAATCTGGGGCTCTGTGCTTTCTTTTGTTCTGAACAAGTGTTACTGTTTTCTGCACAAAAGCGATTCTGCGAAGCAATGTGAAGACTTCTGCTTCCCAGGCACAGAGAAGGTGCTAGCAGGGAATTCTCTGCCTGCCTTTCCCCAGTGCTCTGCAAGCTCTCCAGGACAACATAAAATCTGGGGCTCTGTGCTTTCTTTCGTTCTGAACAAGTGTTACTGTTTTCTGCACAAAAGCGATTCTGCGAAGCAATGTGAACACTTCTGTTTCCCAGGCACAGAGAAGGTGCTAGCAGGGAATTCTCTGCCTGCTTTTCCCCAGTGCTCTGCAAGCTCTCCAGGACAACATAGAATCTGGGGCTCTGTGCTTTCTTTCGTTCTGAACAAGTGTTACTGTTTTCTGCACAAAAGTGATTCTGCGAAGCAATGTGAACACTTCTGCTTCCCAGGCACAGAGAAGGTGCTAGCAGGGAATTCTCTGCCTGCCTTTCCCCAGTGCTCTGCAAGCTCTCCAGGACAACATAAAATCTGGGGCTCTGTGCTTTCTTTCGTTCTGAACAAGTGTTACTGTTTTCTGCACAAAAGCGATTCTGCGAAGGAATGTGAACACTTCTGTTTCCCAGGCACAGAGAAGGTGCTAGCAGGGAATTCTCTGCCTGCTTTTCCCCAGTGCTCTGCAAGCTCTCCAGGACAACATAATATCTGGGGCTCTGTGCTTTCTTTCGTTCTGAACAAGTGTTACTGTTTTCTGCACAAAAGCGATTCTGCGAAGGAATGTGAACAGGCACAGAGAAGGTGCTAGCAGGGAATTCTCTGCCTGCCTTTCCCCAGTGCTCTGCAAGCTCTCCAGGACAACATAGAATCTGGGGCTCTGTGCTTTCTTTCGTTCTGAACAATTGTTACTGTTTTCTGCACAAAAGCGATTCTGCGAAGCAATGTGAACACTTCTGTTTCCCAGGAACAGAGAAGGTGCTAGCAGGGAATTCTCTGCCTGCTTTTCCCCAGTGCTCTGCAAGCTCTCCAGGACAACATAAAATCTGGGGCTCTGTGCTTTCTTTCGTTCTGAACAAGTGTTACTGTTTTCTGCACAAAAGCGATTCTGCGAAGCAATGTGAACACTTCTGTTTCCCAGGCACAGAGAAGGTGCTAGCAGGGAATTCTCTGCCTGCCTTTCCCCAGTGCTCTGCAAGCTCTCCAGGACAACATAAAATCTGGGGCTCTGTGCTTTCTTTTGTTCTGAACAAGTGTTACTGTTTTCTGCACAAAAGCGATTCTGCCAAGCAATGTGAACAGGCACAGAAAAGGTGCTAGCAGGGAATTCTCTGCCTGCCTTTCCCCAGTGCTCTGCAAGCTCTCCAGGACAACATAGAATCTGGGGCTCTGTGCTTTCTTTTGTTCTGAACAAGTGTTAGGGTTTTCTGCACAAAAGCGATTCTGTGAAGCAATGTGAAGACTTCTGCTTCCCAGGCACAGAGAAGGTGCTAGCAGGGAATTCTCTGCCTGCCTTTCCCCAGTGCTCTGCAAGCTCTCCAGGACAACAGCAAATCTGGGGCTCTGTGCTTTCTTTTGTTCTGAACAAGTGTTACTGTTTTCTGCACAAAAGCGATTCTGCGAAGCAATGTGAACAGGCACAGAGAAGGTGCTAGCAGGGAATTCTCTGCCTGCCTTTCCCCAGTGCTCTGCAAGCTCTCCAGGACAACAGCAAATCTGGGGCTCTGTGCTTTCTTTCGTCTGAACAAGTGTTACTGTTTTCTGCACAAAAGCGATTCTGCGAAGCAATGTGAACACTTCTGCTTCCCAGGCACAGAGAAGGTGCTAGCAGGGAATTCTCTGCCTGCCTTTCCCCAGTGCTCTGCAAGCTCTCCAGGACAACAGCAAATCTGGGGCTCTGTGCTTTCTTTCGTTCTGAACAAGTGTTACTGTTTTCTGCACAAAAGCGATTCTGCGAAGCAATGGGAACACTTCTGTTTCCCAGACACAGAGAAGGTGCTAGCAGGGAATTCTCTGCCTGCCTTTCCCCAGTGCTCTGCAAGCTCTCCAGGACAACATAAAATCTGGGGCTCTGTGCTTTCTTTCGTCTGAACAAGTGTTACTGTTTTCTGCACAAAAGCGATTCTGCGAAGCAATGTGAACAGGCACAGAGAAGGTGCTAGCAGGGAATTCTCTGCCTGCCTTTCCCCAGTGCTCTGCAAGCTCTCCAGGACAACAGCAAATCTGGGGCTCTGTGCTTTCTTTCGTTCTGAACAAGTGTTACTGTTTTCTGCACAAAAGCGATTCTGCGAAGCAATGGGAACACTTCTGTTTCCCAGGCACAGAGAAGGTGCTAGCAGGGAATTCTCTGCCTGCTTTTCCCCAGTGCTCTGCAAGCTCTCCAGGACAACATAAAATCTGGGGCTCTGTGCTTTCTTTCATTCTGAACAAGTGTTACTGTTTTCTGCACAAAAGCGATTCTGCGAAGCAATGTGAAGACTTCTGCTTCCCAGGCACAGAGAAGGTGCTAGCAGGGAATTCTCTGCCTGCCTTTCCCCAGTGCTCTGCAAGCTCTCCAGGACAACATAAAATCTGGGGCTCTGTGCTTTCTTTCGTCTGAACAAGTGTTACTGTTTTCTGCACAAAAGCGATTCTGCGAAGCAATGTGAACAGGCACAGAGAAGGTGCTAGCAGGGAATTCTCTGCCTGCCTTTCCCCAGTGCTCTGCAAGCTCTCCAGGACAACAGCAAATATGGGGCTCTGTGCTTCCTTTCGTTCTGAACAAGTGTTACTGTTTTCTGCACAAAAGCGATTCTGCGAAGCAATGTGAACACTTCTGTTTCCCAGGCACAGAGAAGGTGCTAGCAGGGAATTCTCTGCCTGCCTTTCCCCAGTGCTCTGCAAGCTCTCCAGGACAACATAAAATCTGGGGCTCTGTGCTTTCTTTCGTTCTGAACAAGTGTTACTGTTTTCTGCACAAAAGCGATTCTGCGAAGCAATGTGAACACTTCTGCTTCCCAGGCACAGAGAAGGTGCTAGCAGGGAATTCTCTGCCTGCTTTTCCCCAGTGCTCTGCAAGCTCTCCAGGACAACATAAAATCTGGGGCTCTGTGCTTTCTTTCGTTCTGAACAAGTGTTATTGTTTTCTGCACAAAAGCGATTCTGCGAAGCAATGTGAACAGGCACAGAGAAGGTGCTAGCAGGGAATTCTCTGCCTGCCTTTCCCCAGTGCTCTGCAAGCTCTCCAGGACAACATAAAATCTGGGGCTCTGTGCTTTCTTTCGTTCTGAACAAGTGTTACTGTTTTCTGCACAAAAGCGATTCTGCGAAGCAATGTGAACACTTCTGTTTCCCAGGAACAGAGAAGGTGCTAGCAGGGAATTCTCTGCCTGCTTTTCCCCAGTGCTCTGCAAGCTCTCCAGGACAACATAAAATCTGGGGCTCTGTGCTTTCTTTCGTTCTGAACAAGTGTTACTGTTTTCTGCACAAAAGCGATTCTGCGAAGCAATGTGAACACTTCTGTTTCCCAGGCACAGAGAAGGTGCTAGCAGGGAATTCTCTGCCTGCTTTTCCCCAGTGCTCTGCAAGCTCTCCAGGACAACATAAAATCTGGGGCTCTGTGCTTTCTTTTGTTCTGAACAAGTGTTACTGTTTTCTGCACAAAAGCGATTCTGCCAAGCAATGTGAACAGGCACAGAAAAGGTGCTAGCAGGGAATTCTCTGCCTGCCTTTCCCCAGTGCTCTGCAAGCTCTCCAGGACAACATAAAATCTGGGGCTCTGTGCTTTCTTTCGTTCTGAACAAGTGTTACTGTTTTCTGCACAAAAGCGATTCTGCGAAGCAATGTGAAGACTTCTGTTTCCCAGGCACAGAGAAGGTGCTAGCAGGGAATTCTCTGCCTGCTTTTCCCCAGTGCTCTGCAAGCTCTCCAGGACAACATAAAATCTGGGGCTCTGTGCTTTCTTTCGTCTGAACAAGTGTTACTGTTTTCTGCACAAAAGCGATTCTGCGAAGCAATGTGAACAGGCACAGAGAAGGTGCTACCAGGGAATTCTCTGCCTGCCTTTCCCCAGTGCTCTGCAAGCTCTCCAGGACAACAGCAAATCTGGGGCTCTGTGCTTTCTTTCGTTCTGAACAACTGTTACTGTTTTCTGCACAAAAGCCATTCTGCAAAGCAATGTGAACACTTCTGTTTCCCAGGCACAGAGAAGGTGCTAGCAGGGAATTCTCTGCCTGCTTTTCCCCACTGCTCTGCAAGCTCTCCAGGACAACATAAAATCTGGGGCTCTGTGCTTTCTTTTGTTCTGAACAAGTGTTACTGTTTTCTGCACAAAAGCGATTCTGCGAAGGAATGTGAACACTTCTGTTTCCCAGGCACAGAGAAGGTGCTAGCAGGGAATTCTCTGCCTGCTTTTCCCCAGTGCTCTGCAAGCTCTCCAGGACAACATAATATCTGGGGCTCTGTGCTTTCTTTCGTTCTGAACAAGTGTTACTGTTTTCTGCACAAAAGCGATTCTGCGAAGGAATGTGAACAGGCACAGAGAAGGTGCTAGCAGGGAATTCTCTGCCTGCCTTTCCCCAGTGCTCTGCAAGCTCTCCAGGACAACATAGAATCTGGGGCTCTGTGCTTTCTTTCGTTCTGAACAATTGTTACTGTTTTCTGCACAAAAGCGATTCTGCGAAGCAATGTGAACACTTCTGTTTCCCAGGAACAGAGAAGGTGCTAGCAGGGAATTCTCTGCCTGCTTTTCCCCAGTGCTCTGCAAGCTCTCCAGGACAACATAAAATCTGGGGCTCTGTGCTTTCTTTCGTTCTGAACAAGTGTTACTGTTTTCTGCACAAAAGCGATTCTGCGAAGCAATGTGAACACTTCTGTTTCCCAGGCACAGAGAAGGTGCTAGCAGGGAATTCTCTGCCTGCCTTTCCCCAGTGCTCTGCAAGCTCTCCAGGACAACATAAAATCTGGGGCTCTGTGCTTTCTTTTGTTCTGAACAAGTGTTACTGTTTTCTGCACAAAAGCGATTCTGCCAAGCAATGTGAACAGGCACAGAAAAGGTGCTAGCAGGGAATTCTCTGCCTGCCTTTCCCCAGTGCTCTGCAAGCTCTCCAGGACAACATAGAATCTGGGGCTCTGTGCTTTCTTTTGTTCTGAACAAGTGTTAGGGTTTTCTGCACAAAAGCGATTCTGCGAAGCAATGTGAAGACTTCTGCTTCCCAGGCACAGAGAAGGTGCTAGCAGGGAATTCTCTGCCTGCCTTTCCCCAGTGCTCTGCAAGCTCTCCAGGACAACAGCAAATCTGGGGCTCTGTGCTTTCTTTCGTTCTGAACAAGTGTTACTGTTTTCTGCACAAAAGCGATTCTGCGAAGCAATGTGAACAGGCACAGAGAAGGTGCTAGCAGGGAATTCTCTGCCTGCCTTTCCCCAGTGCTCTGCAAGCTCTCCAGGACAACAGCAAATCTGGGGCTCTGTGCTTTCTTTCGTTCTGAACAAGTGTTACTGTTTTCTGCACAAAAGCGATTCTGCGAAGCAATGGGAACACTTCTGTTTCCCAGGAACAGAGAAGGTGCTAGCAGGGAATTCTCTGCCTGCTTTTCCCCAGTGCTCTGCAAGCTCTCCAGGACAATATAGAATCTGGGGCTCTGTGCTTTCTTTCCTTCTGAACAAGTGTTACTGTTTTCTGCACAAAAGTGATTCTGCGAAGCAATGTGAACACTTCTGCTTCCCAGGAACAGAGAAGGTGCTAGCAGGGAATTCTCTGCCTGCCTTTCCCCAGTGCTCTGCAAGCTCTCCAGGACAACATAAAATCTGGGGCTCTGTGCTTTCTTTCGTCTGAACAAGTGTTACTGTTTTCTGCACAAAAGCGATTCTGCGAAGCAATGTGAACAGGCACAGAGAAGGTGCTAGCAGGGAATTCTCTGCCTGCCTTTCCCCAGTGCTCTGCAAGCTCTCCAGGACAACAGCAAATCTGGGGCTCTGTGCTTTCTTTCGTTCTGAACAAGTGTTACTGTTTTCTGCACAAAAGCGATTCTGCGAAGCAATGGGAACACTTCTGTTTCCCAGACACAGAGAAGGTGCTAGCAGGGAATTCTCTGCCTGCTTTTCCCCAGTGCTCTGCAAGCTCTCCAGGACAACATAAAATCTGGGGCTCTGTGCTTTCTTTCGTTCTGAACAAGTGTTACTGTTTTCTGCACAAAAGCGATTCTGCGAAGCAATGGGAACACTTCTGCTTCCCAGGCACAGAGAAGGTGCTAGCAGGGAATTCTCTGCCTGCTTTTCCCCAGTGCTCTGCAAGCTCTCCAGGACAACATAAAATCTGGGGCTCTGTGCTTTCTTTTGTTCTGAACAAGTGTTACTGTTTTCTGCACAAAAGCGATTCTGCGAAGCAATGTGAAGAGGCACAGAAAAGGTGCTAGCAGGGAATTCTCTGCCTGCCTTTCCCCAGTGCTCTGCAAGCTCTCCAGGACAACATAAAATCTGGGGCTCTGTGCTTTCTTTCGTTCTGAACAAGTGTTACTGTTTTCTGCACAAAAGCGATTCTGCGAAGCAATGTGAAGACTTCTGTTTCCCAGGCACAGAGAAGGTGCTAGCAGGGAATTCTCTGCCTGCTTTTCCCCAGTGCTCTGCAAGCTCTCCAGGACAACATAAAATCTGGGGCTCTGTGCTTTCTTTCGTCTGAACAAGTGTTACTGTTTTCTGCACAAAAGCGATTCTGCGAAGCAATGTGAACAGGCACAGAGAAGGTGCTACCAGGGAATTCTCTGCCTGCCTTTCCCCAGTGCTCTGCAAGCTCTCCAGGACAACAGCAAATCTGGGGCTCTGTGCTTTCTTTCGTTCTGAACAAGTGTTACTGTTTTCTGCACAAAAGCGATTCTGCGAAGCAATGTGAACACTTCTGTTTCCCAGGCACAGAGAAGGTGCTAGCAGGGAATTCTCTGCCTGCTTTTCCCCAGTGCTCTGCAAGCTCTCCAGGACAACATAAAATCTGGGGCTCTGTGCTTTCTTTTGTTCTGAACAAGTGTTACTGTTTTCTGCACAAAAGCGATTCTGCCAAGCAATGTGAACAGGCACAGAAAAGGTGCTAGCAGGGAATTCTCTGCCTGCCTTTCCCCAGTGCTCTGCAAGCTCTCCAGGACAACATAGAATCTGGGGCTCTGTGCTTTCTTTTGTTCTGAACAAGTGTTACTGTTTTCTGCACAAAAGCGATTCTGCGAAGCAATGTGAACAGGCACAGAGAAGGTGCTAGCAGGGAATTCTCTGCCTGCCTTTCCCCAGTGCTCTGCAAGCTCTCCAGGACAACATAAAATCTGGGGCTCTGTGCTTTCTTTCGTTCTGAACAAGTGTTACTGTTTTCTGCACAAAAGCGATTCTGCGAAGCAATGTGAACACTTCTGTTTCCCAGGCACAGAGAAAGTGCTAGCAGGGAATTCTCTGCCTGCTTTTCCCCAGTGCTCTGCAAGCTCTCCAGGACAACATAAAATCTGGGGCTCTGTGCTTTCTTTCGTCTGAACAAGTGTTACTGTTTTCTGCACAAAAGCGATTCTGCGAAGGAATGTGAACACTTCTGCTTCCCAGGCACAGAGAAGGTGCTTGCAGGGAATTCTCTGCCTGCTTTTCCCCAGTGCTCTGCAAGCTCTCCAGGACAACATAATATCTGGGGCTCTGTGCTTTCTTTCGTTCTGAACAAGTGTTACTGTTTTCTGCACAAAAGCGATTCTGCGAAGGAATGTGAACAGGCACAGAGAAGGTGCTAGCAGGGAATTCTCTGCCTGCCTTTCCCCAGTGCTCTGCAAGCTCTCCAGGACAACATAGAATCTGGGGCTCTGTGCTTTCTTTCGTTCTGAACAATTGTTACTGTTTTCTGCACAAAAGCGATTCTGCGAAGCAATGTGAACACTTCTGTTTCCCAGGAACAGAGAAGGTGCTAGCAGGGAATTCTCTGCCTGCTTTTCCCCAGTGCTCTGCAAGCTCTCCAGGACAACATAAAATCTGGGGCTCTGTGCTTTCTTTCGTTCTGAACAAGTGTTACTGTTTTCTGCACAAAAGCGATTCTGCGAAGCAATGTGAACACTTCTGTTTCCCAGGCACAGAGAAGGTGCTAGCAGGGAATTCTCTGCCTGCCTTTCCCCAGTGCTCTGCAAGCTCTCCAGGACAACATAAAATCTGGGGCTCTGTGCTTTCTTTTGTTCTGAACAAGTGTTACTGTTTTCTGCACAAAAGCGATTCTGCCAAGCAATGTGAACAGGCACAGAAAAGGTGCTAGCAGGGAATTCTCTGCCTGCCTTTCCCCAGTGCTCTGCAAGCTCTCCTGGACAACATAGAATCTGGGGCTCTGTGCTTTCTTTTGTTCTGAACAAGTGTTAGGGTTTTCTGCACAAAAGCGATTCTGCGAAGCAATGTGAAGACTTCTGCTTCCCAGGCACAGAGAAGGTGCTAGCAGGGAATTCTCTGCCTGCCTTTCCCCAGTGCTCTGCAAGCTCTCCAGGACAACAGCAAATCTGGGGCTCTGTGCTTTCTTTTGTTCTGAACAAGTGTTACTGTTTTCTGCACAAAAGCGATTCTGCGAAGCAATGTGAACAGGCACAGAGAAGGTGCTAGCAGGGAATTCTCTGCCTGCCTTTCCCCAGTGCTCTGCAAGCTCTCCAGGACAACATAAAATCTGGGGCTCTGTGCTTTCTTTCGTTCTGAACAAGTGTTACTGTTTTCTGCACAAAAGCGATTCTGCGAAGCAATGGGAACACTTCTGTTTCCCAGGAACAGAGAAGGTGCTAGCAGGGAATTCTCTGCCTGCTTTTCCCCAGTGCTCTGCAAGCTCTCCAGGACAATATAGAATCTGGGGCTCTGTGCTTTCTTTCCTTCTGAACAAGTGTTACTGTTTTCTGCACAAAAGTGATTCTGCGAAGCAATGTGAACACTTCTGCTTCCCAGGAACAGAGAAGGTGCTAGCAGGGAATTCTCTGCCTGCCTTTCCCCAGTGCTCTGCAAGCTCTCCAGGACAACATAAAATCTGGGGCTCTGTGCTTTCTTTCGTCTGAACAAGTGTTACTGTTTTCTGCACAAAAGCGATTCTGCGAAGCAATGTGAACAGGCACAGAGAAGGTGCTAGCAGGGAATTCTCTGCCTGCCTTTCCCCAGTGCTCTGCAAGCTCTCCAGGACAACAGCAAATCTGGGGCTCTGTGCTTTCTTTCGTTCTGAACAAGTGTTACTGTTTTCTGCACAAAAGCGATTCTGCGAAGCAATGGGAACACTTCTGTTTCCCAGACACAGAGAAGGTGCTAGCAGGGAATTCTCTGCCTGCTTTTCCACAGTGCTCTGCAAGCTCTCCAGGACAACATAAAATCTGGGGCTCTGTGCTTTCTTTCGTTCTGAACAAGTGTTACTGTTTTCTGCACAAAAGCGATTCTGCCAAGCAATGTGAACACTTCTGCTTCCCAGGCACAGAGAAGGTGCTAGCAGGGAATTCTCTGCCTGCCTTTCCCCAGTGCTCTGCAAGCTCTCCAGGACAACATAAAATCTGGGGCTCTGTGCTTTCTTTCGTCTGAACAAGTGTTACTGTTTTCTGCACAAAAGCGATTCTGCGAAGCAATGTGAACAGGCACAGAGAAGGTGCTAGCAGGGAATTCTCTGCCTGCCTTTCCCCAGTGCTCTGCAAGCTCTCCAGGACAACAGCAAATATGGGGCTCTGTGCTTTCTTTCGTTCTGAACAAGTGTTACTGTTTTCTGCACAAAAGCGATTCTGCGAAGCAATGTGAACACTTCTGTTTCCCAGGCACAGAGAAGGTGCTAGCAGGGAATTCTCTGCCTGCCTTTCCCCAGTGCTCTGCAAGCTCTCCAGGACAACATAAAATCTGGGGCTCTGTGCTTTCTTTCGTTCTGAACAAGTGTTACTGTTTTCTGCACAAAAGCGATTCTGCGAAGCAATGTGAACACTTCTGCTTCCCAGGCACAGAGAAGGTGCTAGCAGGGAATTCTCTGCCTGCTTTTCCCCAGTGCTCTGCAAGCTCTCCAGGACAACATAAAATCTGGGGCTCTGTGCTTTCTTTCGTTCTGAACAAGTGTTATTGTTTTCTGCACAAAAGCGATTCTGCGAAGCAATGTGAACAGGCACAGAGAAGGTGCTAGCAGGGAATTCTCTGCCTGCCTTTCCCCAGTGCTCTGCAAGCTCTCCAGGACAACATAAAATCTGGGGCTCTGTGCTTTCTTTCGTTCTGAACAAGTGTTACTGTTTTCTGCACAAAAGCGATTCTGCGAAGCAATGTGAACACTTCTGTTTCCCAGGAACAGAGAAGGTGCTAGCAGGGAATTCTCTGCCTGCTTTTCCCCAGTGCTCTGCAAGCTCTCCAGGACAACATAAAATCTGGGGCTCTGTGCTTTCTTTCGTTCTGAACAAGTGTTACTGTTTTCTGCACAAAAGCGATTCTGCGAAGCAATGTGAACACTTCTGTTTCCCAGGCACAGAGAAGGTGCTAGCAGGGAATTCTCTGCCTGCTTTTCCCCAGTGCTCTGCAAGCTCTCCAGGACAACATAAAATCTGGGGCTCTGTGCTTTCTTTTGTTCTGAACAAGTGTTACTGTTTTCTGCACAAAAGCGATTCTGCGAAGCAATGTGAACAGGCACAGAAAAGGTGCTAGCAGGGAATTCTCTGCCTGCCTTTCCCCAGTGCTCTGCAAGCTCTCCAGGACAACATGAAATCTGGGGCTCTGTGCTTTCTTTTGTTCTGAACAAGTGTTACTGTTTTCTGCACAAAAGCGATTCTGTGAAAGAATGTGAACAGGCACAGAGAAGGCGCTAGCAGGGAATTCTCTGCCTGCCTTTCCCCAGTGCTCTGCAAGCTCTCCAGGACAACATAAAATCTGGGGCTCTGTGCTTTCTTTCGTCTGAACAAGTGTTACTGTTTTCTGCACAAAAGCGATTCTGCGAAGCAATGTGAACAGGCACAGAGAAGGTGCTAGCAGGGAATTCTCTGCCTGCCTTTCCCCAGTGCTCTGCAAGCTCTCCAGGACAACATAAAAACTGGGGCTCTGTGCTTTCTTTCGTTCTGAACAAGTGTTACTGTTTTCTGCACAAAAGCGATTCTGCGAAGCAATGTGAACACTTCTGTTTCCCAGGAACAGAGAAGGTGCTAGCAGGGAATTCTCTGCCTGCTTTTCCCCAGTGCTCTGCAAGCTCTCCAGGACAACATAAAATCTGGGGCTCTGTGCTTTCTTTCGTCTGAACAAGTGTTACTGTTTTCTGCACAAAAGCGATTCTGCGAAGCAATGTGAACAGGCACAGAGAAGGTGCTAGCAGGGAATTCTCTGCCTGCCTTTCCCCAGTGCTCTGCAAGCTCTCCAGGACAACATAAAATCTGGGGCTCTGTGCTTTCTTTCGTTCTGAACAAGTGTTACTGTTTTCTGCACAAAAGCGATTCTGCGAAGCAATGTGAACACTTCTGTTTCCCAGGAACAGAGAAGGTGCTAGCAGGGAATTCTCTGCCTGCTTTTCCCCAGTGCTCTGCAAGCTCTCCAGGACAACATAAAATCTGGGGCTCTGTGCTTTCTTTCGTTCTGAACAAGTGTTACTGTTTTCTGCACAAAAGCGATTCTGCCAAGCAATGTGAACAGGCACAGAGAAGGTGCTAGCAGGGAATTCTCTGCCTGCTTTTCCCCAGTGCTCTGCAAGCTCTCCAGGACAACATAGAATCTGGGGCTCTGTGCTTTCTTTCGTTCTGAACAAGTGTTACTGTTTTCTGCACAAAAGCGATTCTGCGAAGCAATGGGAACACTTCTGCTTCCCAGGCACAGAGAAGGTGCTAGCAGGGAATTCTCTGCCTGCCTTTCCCCAGTGCTCTGCAAGCTCTCCAGGACAACATAAAATCTGGGGCTCTGTGCTTTCTTTCGTCTGAACAAGTGTTACTGTTTTCTGCACAAAAGCGATTCTGCGAAGCAATGTGAACACTTCTGTTTCCCAGGAACAGAGAAGGTGCTAGCAGGGAATTCTCTGCCTGCTTTTCCCCAGTGCTCTGCAAGCTCTCCAGGACAACATAAAATCTGGGGCTCTGTGCTTTCTTTCGTCTGAACAAGTGTTACTGTTTTCTGCACAAAAGCGATTCTGCGAAGCAATGTGAACAGGCACAGAGAAGGTGCTAGCAGGGAATTCTCTGCCTGCCTTTCCCCAGTGCTCTGCAAGCTCTCCAGGACAACATAAAATCTGGGGCTCTGTGCTTTCTTTCGTTCTGAACAAGTGTTACTGTTTTCTGCACAAAAGCGATTCTGCGAAGCAATGTGAACACTTCTGTTTCCCAGGAACAGAGAAGGTGCTAGCAGGGAATTCTCTGCCTGCTTTTCCCCAGTGCTCTGCAAGCTCTCCAGGACAACATAAAATCTGGGGCTCTGTGCTTTCTTTCGTTCTGAACAAGTGTTACTGTTTTCTGCACAAAAGCGATTCTGCGAAGCAATGGGAACACTTCTGCTTCCCAGGCACAGAGAAGGTGCTAGCAGGGAATTCTCTGCCTGCCTTTCCCCAGTGCTCTGCAAGCTCTCCAGGACAACATAAAATCTGGGGCTCTGTGCTTTCTTTCGTCTGAACAAGTGTTACTGTTTTCTGCACAAAAGCGATTCTGCGAAGAAATGTGAACAGGCACAGAGAAGGTGCTAGCAGGGAATTCTCTGCCTGCCTTTCCCCAGTGCTCTGCAAGCTCTCCAGGACAACATAAAATCTGGGGCTCTGTGCTTTCTTTCGTCTGAACAAGTGTTACTGTTTTCTGCACAAAAGCGATTCTGCGAAGCAATGTGAACAGGCACAGAGAAGGTGCTACCAGGGAATTCTCTGCCTGCCTTTCCCCAGTGCTCTGCAAGCTCTCCAGGACAACATAAAAACTGGGGCTCTGTGCTTTCTTTCGTTCTGAACAAGTGTTACTGTTTTCTGCACAAAAGCGATTCTGCGAAGCAATGTGAACACTTCTGTTTCCCAGGAACAGAGAAGGTGCTAGCAGGGAATTCTCTGCCTGCTTTTCCCCAGTGCTCTGCAAGCTCTCCAGGACAACATAAAATCTGGGGCTCTGTGCTTTCTTTCGTTCTGAACAAGTGTTACTGTTTTCTGCACAAAAGCGATTCTGCGAAGCAATGTGAACACTTCTGCTTCCCAGGCACAGAGAAGGTGCTAGCAGGGAATTCTCTGCCTGCTTTTCCCCAGTGCTCTGCAAGCTCTCCAGGACAACATAAAATCTGGGGCTCTGTGCTTTCTTTCGTTCTGAACAAGTGTTATTGTTTTCTGCACAAAAGCGATTCTGCGAAGCAATGTGAACAGGCACAGAGAAGGTGCTAGCAGGGAATTCTCTGCCTGCCTTTCCCCAGTGCTCTGCAAGCTCTCCAGGACAACATAAAATCTGGGGCTCTGTGCTTTCTTTCGTTCTGAACAAGTGTTACTGTTTTCTGCACAAAAGCGATTCTGCGAAGCAATGTGAACACTTCTGTTTCCCAGGAACAGAGAAGGTGCTAGCAGGGAATTCTCTGCCTGCTTTTCCCCAGTGCTCTGCAAGCTCTCCAGGACAACATAAAATCTGGGGCTCTGTGCTTTCTTTCGTTCTGAACAAGTGTTACTGTTTTCTGCACAAAAGCGATTCTGCGAAGCAATGTGAACACTTCTGTTTCCCAGGCACAGAGAAGGTGCTAGCAGGGAATTCTCTGCCTGCTTTTCCCCAGTGCTCTGCAAGCTCTCCAGGACAACATAAAATCTGGGGCTCTGTGCTTTCTTTTGTTCTGAACAAGTGTTACTGTTTTCTGCACAAAAGCGATTCTGCGAAGCAATGTGAACAGGCACAGAAAAGGTGCTAGCAGGGAATTCTCTGCCTGCCTTTCCCCAGTGCTCTGCAAGCTCTCCAGGACAACATGAAATCTGGGGCTCTGTGCTTTCTTTTGTTCTGAACAAGTGTTACTGTTTTCTGCACAAAAGCGATTCTGTGAAAGAATGTGAACAGGCACAGAGAAGGCGCTAGCAGGGAATTCTCTGCCTGCCTTTCCCCAGTGCTCTGCAAGCTCTCCAGGACAACATAAAATCTGGGGCTCTGTGCTTTCTTTCGTCTGAACAAGTGTTACTGTTTTCTGCACAAAAGCGATTCTGCGAAGCAATGTGAACAGGCACAGAGAAGGTGCTAGCAGGGAATTCTCTGCCTGCCTTTCCCCAGTGCTCTGCAAGCTCTCCAGGACAACATAAAAACTGGGGCTCTGTGCTTTCTTTCGTTCTGAACAAGTGTTACTGTTTTCTGCACAAAAGCGATTCTGCGAAGCAATGTGAACACTTCTGTTTCCCAGGAACAGAGAAGGTGCTAGCAGGGAATTCTCTGCCTGCTTTTCCCCAGTGCTCTGCAAGCTCTCCAGGACAACATAAAATCTGGGGCTCTGTGCTTTCTTTCGTCTGAACAAGTGTTACTGTTTTCTGCACAAAAGCGATTCTGCGAAGCAATGTGAACAGGCACAGAGAAGGTGCTAGCAGGGAATTCTCTGCCTGCCTTTCCCCAGTGCTCTGCAAGCTCTCCAGGACAACATAAAATCTGGGGCTCTGTGCTTTCTTTCGTTCTGAACAAGTGTTACTGTTTTCTGCACAAAAGCGATTCTGCGAAGCAATGTGAACACTTCTGTTTCCCAGGAACAGAGAAGGTGCTAGCAGGGAATTCTCTGCCTGCTTTTCCCCAGTGCTCTGCAAGCTCTCCAGGACAACATAAAATCTGGGGCTCTGTGCTTTCTTTCGTTCTGAACAAGTGTTACTGTTTTCTGCACAAAAGCGATTCTGCCAAGCAATGTGAACAGGCACAGAGAAGGTGCTAGCAGGGAATTCTCTGCCTGCTTTTCCCCAGTGCTCTGCAAGCTCTCCAGGACAACATAGAATCTGGGGCTCTGTGCTTTCTTTCGTTCTGAACAAGTGTTACTGTTTTCTGCACAAAAGCGATTCTGCGAAGCAATGGGAACACTTCTGCTTCCCAGGCACAGAGAAGGTGCTAGCAGGGAATTCTCTGCCTGCCTTTCCCCAGTGCTCTGCAAGCTCTCCAGGACAACATAAAATCTGGGGCTCTGTGCTTTCTTTCGTTCTGAACAAGTGTTACTGTTTTCTGCACAAAAGCGATTCTGCAAAGCAATGTGAACACTTCTGTTTCCCAGGAACAGAGAAGGTGCTAGCAGGGAATTCTCTGCCTGCTTTTCCCCAGTGCTCTGCAAGCTCTCCAGGACAACATAAAATCTGGGGCTCTGTGCTTTCTTTCGTCTGAACAAGTGTTACTGTTTTCTGCACAAAAGCGATTCTGCGAAGCAATGTGAACAGGCACAGAGAAGGTGCTAGCAGGGAATTCTCTGCCTGCCTTTCCCCAGTGCTCTGCAAGCTCTCCAGGACAACATAAAATCTGGGGCTCTGTGCTTTCTTTCGTTCTGAACAAGTGTTACTGTTTTCTGCACAAAAGCGATTCTGCGAAGCAATGTGAACACTTCTGTTTCCCAGGAACAGAGAAGGTGCTAGCAGGGAATTCTCTGCCTGCTTTTCCCCAGTGCTCTGCAAGCTCTCCAGGACAACATAAAATCTGGGGCTCTGTGCTTTCTTTCGTTCTGAACAAGTGTTACTGTTTTCTGCACAAAAGCGATTCTGCCAAGCAATGTGAACAGGCACAGAGAAGGTGCTAGCAGGGAATTCTCTGCCTGCTTTTCCCCAGTGCTCTGCAAGCTCTCCAGGACAACATAGAATCTGGGGCTCTGTGCTTTCTTTCGTTCTGAACAAGTGTTACTGTTTTCTGCACAAAAGCGATTCTGCGAAGCAATGGGAACACTTCTGCTTCCCAGGCACAGAGAAGGTGCTAGCAGGGAATTCTCTGCCTGCCTTTCCCCAGTGCTCTGCAAGCTCTCCAGGACAACATAAAATCTGGGGCTCTGTGCTTTCTTTCGTCTGAACAAGTGTTACTGTTTTCTGCACAAAAGCGATTCTGCGAAGAAATGTGAACAGGCACAGAGAAGGTGCTAGCAGGGAATTCTCTGCCTGCCTTTCCCCAGTGCTCTGCAAGCTCTCCAGGACAACATAAAATCTGGGGCTCTGTGCTTTCTTTCGTCTGAACAAGTGTTACTGTTTTCTGCACAAAAGCGATTCTGCGAAGCAATGTGAACAGGCACAGAGAAGGTGCTACCAGGGAATTCTCTGCCTGCCTTTCCCCAGTGCTCTGCAAGCTCTCCAGGACAACATAAAAACTGGGGCTCTGTGCTTTCTTTCGTTCTGAACAAGTGTTACTGTTTTCTGCACAAAAGCGATTCTGCGAAGCAATGTGAACACTTCTGTTTCCCAGGAACAGAGAAGGTGCTAGCAGGGAATTCTCTGCCTGCTTTTCCCCAGTGCTCTGCAAGCTCTCCAGGACAACATAAAATCTGGGGCTCTGTGCTTTCTTTCGTCTGAACAAGTGTTACTGTTTTCTGCACAAAAGCGATTCTGCGAAGCAAAGTGAACAGGCACAGAGAAGGTGCTAGCAGGGAATTCTCTGCCTGCCTTTCCCCAGTGCTCTGCAAGCTCTCCAGGACAACAGCAAATCTGGGGCTCTGTGCTTTCTTTCGTTCTGAACAAGTGTTACTGTTTTCTGCACAAAAGCGATTCTGCGAAGCAATGGGAACACTTCTGTTTCCCAGACACAGAGAAGGTGCTAGCAGGGAATTCTCTGCCTGCTTTTCCCCAGTGCTCTGCAAGCTCTCCAGGACAACATAAAATCTGGGGCTCTGTGCTTTCTTTCGTTCTGAACAAGTGTTACTGTTTTCTGCACAAAAGCGATTCTGCCAAGCAATGTGAACACTTCTGCTTCCCAGGCACAGAGAAGGTGCTAGCAGGGAATTCTCTGCCTGCCTTTCCCCAGTGCTCTGCAAGCTCTCCAGGACAACATAAAATCTGGGGCTCTGTGCTTTCTTTCGTCTGAACAAGTGTTACTGTTTTCTGCACAAAAGCGATTCTGCGAAGCAATGTGAACACTTCTGTTTCCCAGGCACAGAGAAGGTGCTAGCAGGGAATTCTCTGCCTGCCTTTCCCCAGTGCTCTGCAAGCTCTCCAGGACAACATAAAATCTGGGGCTCTGTGCTTTCTTTCGTTCTGAACAAGTGTTACTGTTTTCTGCACAAAAGCGATTCTGCGAAGCAATGTGAACACTTCTGCTTCCCAGGCACAGAGAAGGTGCTAGCAGGGAATTCTCTGCCTGCTTTTCCCCAGTGCTCTGCAAGCTCTCCAGGACAACATAAAATCTGGGGCTCTGTGCTTTCTTTCGTTCTGAACAAGTGTTATTGTTTTCTGCACAAAAGCGATTCTGCGAAGCAATGTGAACACTTCTGTTTCCCAGGAACAGAGAAGGTGCTAGCAGGGAATTCTCTGCCTGCTTTTCCCCAGTGCTCTGCAAGCTCTCCAGGACAACATAAAATCTGGGGCTCTGTGCTTTCTTTCGTTCTGAACAAGTGTTACTGTTTTCTGCACAAAAGCGATTCTGCGAAGCAATGTGAACAGGCACAGAGAAGGTGCTAGCAGGGAATTCTCTGCCTGCCTTTCCCCAGTGCTCTGCAAGCTCTCCAGGACAACATAAAATCTGGGGCTCTGTGCTTTCCTTCGTTCTGAACAACTGTTACTGTTTTCTGCACAAAAGCGATTCTGCGAAGCAATGTGAACACTTCTGCTTCCCAGGCACAGAGAAGGTGCTAGCAGGGAATTCTCTGCCTGCCTTTCCCCAGTGCTCTGCAAGCTCTCCAGGACAACAGCAAATCTGGGGCTCTGTGCTTTCTTTCGTTCTGAACAAGTGTTACTGTTTTCTGCACAAAAGCGATTCTGCGAAGCAATGTGAACACTTCTGTTTCCCAGGCACAGAGAAGGTGCTAGCAGGGAATTCTCTGCCTGCTTTTCCCCAGTGCTCTGCAAGCTCTCCAGGACAACATAAAATCTGGGGCTCTGTGCTTTCTTTTGTTCTGAACAAGTGTTACTGTTTTCTGCACAAAAGCGATTCTGCGAAGCAATGTGAACAGGCACAGAAAAGGTGCTAGCAGGGAATTCTCTGCCTGCCTTTCCCCAGTGCTCTGCAAGCTCTCCAGGACAACATAAAATCTGGGGCTCTGTGCTTTCTTTCGTTCTGAACAAGTGTTACTGTTTTCTGCACAAAAGCGATTCTGTGAAGGAATGTGAACAGGCACAGAGAAGGCGCTAGCAGGGAATTCTCTGCCTGACTTTCCGCAGTGCTCTGCAAGCTCTCCAGGACAACATAAAATCTGGGGCTCTGTGCTTTCTTTCGTCTGAACAAGTGTTACTGTTTTCTGCACAAAAGCGATTCTGCGAAGCAATGTGAACACTTCTGTTTCCCAGGAACAGAGAAGGTGCTAGCAGGGAATTCTCTGCCTGCTTTTCCCCAGTGCTCTGCAAGCTCTCCAGGACAACAGCAAATCTGGGGCTCTGTGCTTTCTTTCGTTCTGAACAAGTGTTACTGTTTTCTGCACAAAAGCGATTCTGCGAAGCAATGGGAACACTTCTGTTTCCCAGACACAGAGAAGGTGCTAGCAGGGAATTCTCTGCCTGCTTTTCCCCAGTGCTCTGCAAGCTCTCCAGGACAACATAAAATCTGGGGCTCTGTGCTTTCTTTCGTTCTGAACAAGTGTTACTGTTTTCTGCACAAAAGCGATTCTGCCAAGCAATGTGAACACTTCTGCTTCCCAGGCACAGAGAAGGTGCTAGCAGGGAATTCTCTGCCTGCCTTTCCCCAGTGCTCTGCAAGCTCTCCAGGACAACATAAAATCTGGGGCTGTGTGCTTTCTTTCGTCTGAACAAGTGTTACTGTTTTCTGCACAAAAGCGATTCTGCGAAGCAATGTGAACAGGCACAGAGAAGGTGCTAGCAGGGAATTCTCTGCCTGCCTTTCCCCAGTGCTCTGCAAGCTCTCCAGGACAACAGCAAATATGGGGCTCTGTGCTTTCTTTCGTTCTGAACAAGTGTTACTGTTTTCTGCACAAAAGCGATTCTGCGAAGCAATGTGAACACTTCTGTTTCCCAGGCACAGAGAAGGTGCTAGCAGGGAATTCTCTGCCTGCCTTTCCCCAGTGCTCTGCAAGCTCTCCAGGACAACATAAAATCTGGGGCTCTGTGCTTTCTTTCGTTCTGAACAAGTGTTACTGTTTTCTGCACAAAAGCGATTCTGCGAAGCAATGTGAACACTTCTGCTTCCCAGGCACAGAGAATGTGCTAGCAGGGAATTCTCTGCCTGCTTTTCCCCAGTGCTCTGCAAGCTCTCCAGGACAACATAAAATCTGGGGCTCTGTGCTTTCTTTCGTTCTGAACAAGTGTTATTGTTTTCTGCACAAAAGCGATTCTGCGAAGCAATGTGAACAGGCACAGAGAAGGTGCTAGCAGGGAATTCTCTGCCTGCCTTTCCCCAGTGCTCTGCAAGCTCTCCAGGACAACATAAAATCTGGGGCTCTGTGCTTTCTTTCGTTCTGAACAAGTGTTACTGTTTTCTGCACAAAAGCGATTCTGCGAAGCAATGTGAACAGGCACAGAGAAGGTGCTAGCAGGGAATTCTCTGCCTGCCTTTCCCCAGTGCTCTGCAAGCTCTCCAGGACAACATAAAATCTGGGGCTCTGTGCTTTCCTTCGTTCTGAACAACTGTTACTGTTTTCTGCACAAAAGCGATTGTGCGAAGGAATGTGAACACTTGTGCTTCCCAGGCACAGAGAAGGTGCTAGCAGGGAATTCTCTGCCTGGCTTTCCCCAGTGCTCTGCAAGCTCTCCAGGACAACATAAAATCTGGGGCTCTGTGCTTTCTTTCGTTCTGAACAAGTGTTACTGTTTTCTGCACAAAAGCGATTCTGCGAAGCAATGGGAACACTTCTGTTTCCCAGGCACAGAGAAGGTGCTAGCAGGGAATTCTCTGCCTGCTTTTCCCCAGTGCTCTGCAAGCTCTCCAGGACAACATAAAATCTGGGGCTCTGTGCTTTCTTTCATTCTGAACAAGTGTTACTGTTTTCTGCACAAAAGCGATTCTGCGAAGCAATGTGAACACTTCTGCTTCCCAGGCACAGAGAAGGTGCTAGCAGGGAATTCTCTGCCTGCTTTTCCCCAGTGCTCTGCAAGCTCTCCAGGACAACATAAAATCTGGGGCTCTGTGCTTTCTTTCGTTCTGAACAAGTGTTACTGTTTTCTGCACAAAAGCGATTCTGCGAAGCAATGTGAACAGGCACAGAGAAGGTGCTAGCAGGGAATTCTCTGCCTGCTTTTCCCCAGTGCTCTGCAAGCTCTCCAGGACAACAGCAAATCTGGGGCTCTGTGCTTTCTTTCGTCTGAACAAGTGTTACTGTTTTCTGCACAAAAACGATTCTGCGAAGCAATGTGAACAGGCACAGAGAAGGTGCTAGCAGGGAATTCTCTGCCTGCCTTTCCCCAGTGCTCTGCAAGCTCTCCAGGACAACATAAAAACTGGGGCTCTGTGCTTTCTTTCGTTCTGAACAAGTGTTACTGTTTTCTGCACAAAAGCGATTCTGCGAAGCAATGTGAACACTTCTGTTTCCCAGGAACAGAGAAGGTGCTAGCAGGGAATTCTCTGCCTGCTTTTCCCCAGTGCTCTGCAAGCTCTCCAGGACAACATAAAATCTGGGGCTCTGTGCTTTCTTTCGTCTGAACAAGTGTTACTGTTTTCTGCACAAAAGCGATTCTGCGAAGCAATGTGAACAGGCACAGAGAAGGTGCTAGCAGGGAATTCTCTGCCTGCCTTTCCCCAGTGCTCTGCAAGCTCTCCAGGACAACAGCAAATCTGGGGCTCTGTGCTTTCTTTCGTTCTGAACAAGTGTTACTGTTTTCTGCACAAAAGCGATTCTGCGAAGCAATGGGAACACTTCTGTTTCCCAGACACAGAGAAGGTGCTAGCAGGGAATTCTCTGCCTGCTTTTCCCCAGTGCTCTGCAAGCTCTCCAGGACAACATAAAATCTGGGGCTCTGTGCTTTCTTTCGTTCTGAACAAGTGTTACTGTTTTCTGCACAAAAGCGATTCTGCCAAGCAATGTGAACACTTCTGCTTCCCAGGCACAGAGAAGGTGCTAGCAGGGAATTCTCTGCCTGCCTTTCCCCAGTGCTCTGCAAGCTCTCCAGGACAACATAAAATCTGGGGCTCTGTGCTTTCTTTCGTCTGAACAAGTGTTACTGTTTTCTGCACAAAAGCGATTCTGCGAAGCAATGTGAACAGGCACAGAGAAGGTGCTAGCAGGGAATTCTCTGCCTGCCTTTCCCCAGTGCTCTGCAAGCTCTCCAGGACAACAGCAAATATGGGGCTCTGTGCTTTCTTTCGTTCTGAACAAGTGTTACTGTTTTCTGCACAAAAGCGATTCTGCGAAACAATGTGAACACTTCTGTTTCCCAGGCACAGAGAAGGTGCTAGCAGGGAATTCTCTGCCTGCCTTTCCCCAGTGCTCTGCAAGCTCTCCAGGACAACATAAAATCTGGGGCTCTGTGCTTTCTTTCGTTCTGAACAAGTGTTACTGTTTTCTGCACAAAAGCGATTCTGCGAAGTAATGTGAACACTTCTGCTTCCCAGGCACAGAGAAGGTGCTAGCAGGGAATTCTCTGCCTGCCTTTCCCCAGTGCTCTGCAAGCTCTCCAGGACAACATAAAATCTGGGGCTCTGTGCTTTCTTTCGTTCTGAACAAGTGTTACTGTTTTCTGCACAAAAGCGATTCTGCAAAGCAAAGTGAACAGGCACAGAGAAGGTGCTAGCAGGGAATTCTCTGCCTGCCTTTCCTCAGTGCTCTGCAAGCTCTCCAGGACAACATAAAATGTGGGGTTCTGTGCTTTCTTTCATTCTGAACAAGTGTTACTGTTTTCTGCACAAAAGCGATTCTGCGAAGCAATGTGAAGACTTCTGCTTCCCAGGCACAGAGAAGGTGCTAGCAGGGAATTCTCTGCCTGCCTTTCCCCAGTGCTCTGCAAGCTCTCCAGGACAACATAAAATCTGGGGCTCTGTGCTTTCTTTCGTTCTGAACAAGTGTTACTGTTTTCTGCACAAAAGCGATTCTGCGAAGCAATGTGAACAGGCACAGAGAAGGTGCTAGCAGGGAATTCTCTGCCTGCCTTTCCTCAGTGCTCTGCAAGCTCTCCAGGACAACATAAAATCTGGGGCTCTGTGCTTTCTTTCATTCTGAACAAGTGTTACTGTTTTCTGCACAAAAGCGATTCTGCGAAGTAATGTGAACACTTGTGCTTCCCAGGCACAGAGAAGGTGCTAGCAGGGAATTCTCTGCCTGCCTTTCCCCAGTGCTCTGCAAGCTCTCCAGGACAACATAAAATCTGGGGCTCTGTGCTTTCTTTCGTTCTGAACAAGTGTTACTGTTTTCTGCACAAAAGCGATTCTGCGAAGCAAAGTGAACAGGCACAGAGAAGGTGCTAGCAGGGAATTCTCTGCCTGCCTTTCCTCAGTGCTCTGCAAGCTCTCCAGGACAACATAAAATCTGGGGTTCTGTGCTTTCTTTCATTCTGAACAAGTGTTACTGTTTTCTGCACAAAAGCGATTCTGCGAAGCAATGTGAACACTTCTGCTTCCCAGGCACAGAGAAGGTGCTAGCAGGGAATTCTCTGCCTGCCTTTCCCCAGTGCTCTGCAAGCTCTCCAGGACAACATAAAATCTGGGGCTCTGTGCTTTCTTTCGTTCTGAACAAGTGTTACTGTTTTCTGCACAAAAGCGATTCTGCAAAGCAATGTGAACACTTCTGCTTCCCAGGCACAGAGAAGGTGCTAGCAGGGAATTCTCTGCCTGCCTTTCCCCAGTGCTCTGCAAGCTCTCCAGGACAACAGCAAATCTGGGGCTCTGTGCTTTCTTTCGTTCTGAACAACTGTTACTGTTTTCTGCACAAAAGCCATTCTGCAAAGCAATGTGAACACTTCTGCTTCCCAGGCACAGAGAAGGTGCTAGCAGGGAATTCTCTGCCTGCCTTTCCCCAGTGCTCTGCAAGCTCTCCAGGACAACATAAAATCTGGGGCTCTGTGCTTTCCTTCGTTCTGAACAAGTGTTACTGTTTTCTGCACAAAAGCGATTCTGCGAAGCAATTTGAACACTTGTGCTTCCCAGGCACAGAGAAGGTGCTAGCAGGGAATTCTCTGCCTGCTTTTCCCCAGTGCTCTGCAAGCTCTCCAGGACAACATCAAATCTGGGGCTCTGTGCTTTCTTTCGTTCTGAACAAGTGTTACTGTTTTCTGCACAAAAGCGATTCTGCGAAGCAATGTGAACACTTGTGCTTCCCAGGCACAGAGAAGGTGCTAGCAGGGAATTCTCTGCCTGCCTTTCCCCAGTGCTCTGCAAGCTCTCCAGGACAACAGCAAATCTGGGGCTCTGTGCTTTCTTTCGTTCTGAACAAGTGTTACTGTTTTCTGCACAAAAGCGATTCTGCGAAGCAATGTGAACACTTCTGCTTCCCAGGCACAGAGAAGGTGCTAGCAGGGAATTCTCTGCCTGCCTTTCCCCAGTGCTCTGCAAGCTCTCCAGGACAACATAAAATCTGGGGCTCTGTGCTTTCTTTCGTTCTGAACAAGTGTTACTGTTTTCTGCACAAAAGCGATTCTGCGAAGCAATGTGAACACTTGTGCTTCCCAGGCACAGAGAAGGTGCTAGCAGGGAATTCTCTGCCTGCCTTTCCCCAGTGCTCTGCAAGCTCTCCAGGACAACATAAAATCTGGGGCTCTGTGCTTTCTTTCGTTCTGAACAAGTGTTACTGTTTTCTGCACAAAAGCGATTCTGCGAAGCAATGTGAACACTTCTGCTTCCCAGGCACAGAGAAGGTGCTAGCAGGGAACTCTCTGCCTGCCTTCCTCAGTGCTCTGCAAGCTCTCCAGGACAACATAAAATCTGGGGCTCTGTGCTTTCTTTCGTTCTGAACAAGTGTTACTGTTTTCTGCACAAAAGCGATTCTGCAAAGCAATGTGAACACTTGTGCTTCCCAGGCACAGAGAAGGTGCTAGCAGGGAATTCTCTGCCTGCCTTTCCCCAGTGCTCTGCAAGCTCTCCAGGACAACATAAAATCTGGGGCTCTGTGCTTTCTTTCGTCTGAACAAGTGTTACTGTTTTCTGCACAAAAGCGATTCTGCGAAGAAATGTGAACAGGCACAGAGAAGGTGCTAGCAGGGAATTCTCTGCCTGCCTTTCCCCAGTGCTCTGCAAGCTCTCCAGGACAACATAAAATCTGGGGCTCTGTGCTTTCTTTCGTCTGAACAAGTGTTACTGTTTTCTGCACAAAAGCGATTCTGCGAAGCAATGTGAACAGGCACAGAGAAGGTGCTACCAGGGAATTCTCTGCCTGCCTTTCCCCAGTGCTCTGCAAGCTCTCCAGGACAACATAAAAACTGGGGCTCTGTGCTTTCTTTCGTTCTGAACAAGTGTTACTGTTTTCTGCACAAAAGCGATTCTGCGAAGCAATGTGAACACTTCTGTTTCCCAGGAACAGAGAAGGTGCTAGCAGGGAATTCTCTGCCTGCTTTTCCCCAGTGCTCTGCAAGCTCTCCAGGACAACATAAAATCTGGGGCTCTGTGCTTTCTTTCGTCTGAACAAGTGTTACTGTTTTCTGCACAAAAGCGATTCTGCGAAGCAAAGTGAACAGGCACAGAGAAGGTGCTAGCAGGGAATTCTCTGCCTGCCTTTCCCCAGTGCTCTGCAAGCTCTCCAGGACAACAGCAAATCTGGGGCTCTGTGCTTTCTTTCGTTCTGAACAAGTGTTACTGTTTTCTGCACAAAAGCGATTCTGCGAAGCAATGGGAACACTTCTGTTTCCCAGACACAGAGAAGGTGCTAGCAGGGAATTCTCTGCCTGCTTTTCCCCAGTGCTCTGCAAGCTCTCCAGGACAACATAAAATCTGGGGCTCTGTGCTTTCTTTCGTTCTGAACAAGTGTTACTGTTTTCTGCACAAAAGCGATTCTGCCAAGCAATGTGAACACTTCTGCTTCCCAGGCACAGAGAAGGTGCTAGCAGGGAATTCTCTGCCTGCCTTTCCCCAGTGCTCTGCAAGCTCTCCAGGACAACATAAAATCTGGGGCTCTGTGCTTTCTTTCGTCTGAACAAGTGTTACTGTTTTCTGCACAAAAGCGATTCTGCGAAGCAATGTGAACACTTCTGTTTCCCAGGCACAGAGAAGGTGCTAGCAGGGAATTCTCTGCCTGCCTTTCCCCAGTGCTCTGCAAGCTCTCCAGGACAACATAAAATCTGGGGCTCTGTGCTTTCTTTCGTTCTGAACAAGTGTTACTGTTTTCTGCACAAAAGCGATTCTGCGAAGCAATGTGAACACTTCTGCTTCCCAGGCACAGAGAAGGTGCTAGCAGGGAATTCTCTGCCTGCTTTTCCCCAGTGCTCTGCAAGCTCTCCAGGACAACATAAAATCTGGGGCTCTGTGCTTTCTTTCGTTCTGAACAAGTGTTATTGTTTTCTGCACAAAAGCGATTCTGCGAAGCAATGTGAACACTTCTGTTTCCCAGGAACAGAGAAGGTGCTAGCAGGGAATTCTCTGCCTGCTTTTCCCCAGTGCTCTGCAAGCTCTCCAGGACAACATAAAATCTGGGGCTCTGTGCTTTCTTTCGTTCTGAACAAGTGTTACTGTTTTCTGCACAAAAGCGATTCTGCGAAGCAATGTGAACAGGCACAGAGAAGGTGCTAGCAGGGAATTCTCTGCCTGCCTTTCCCCAGTGCTCTGCAAGCTCTCCAGGACAACATAAAATCTGGGGCTCTGTGCTTTCCTTCGTTCTGAACAACTGTTACTGTTTTCTGCACAAAAGCGATTCTGCGAAGCAATGTGAACACTTCTGCTTCCCAGGCACAGAGAAGGTGCTAGCAGGGAATTCTCTGCCTGCCTTTCCCCAGTGCTCTGCAAGCTCTCCAGGACAACAGCAAATCTGGGGCTCTGTGCTTTCTTTCGTTCTGAACAAGTGTTACTGTTTTCTGCACAAAAGCGATTCTGCGAAGCAATGTGAACACTTCTGTTTCCCAGGCACAGAGAAGGTGCTAGCAGGGAATTCTCTGCCTGCTTTTCCCCAGTGCTCTGCAAGCTCTCCAGGACAACATAAAATCTGGGGCTCTGTGCTTTCTTTTGTTCTGAACAAGTGTTACTGTTTTCTGCACAAAAGCGATTCTGCGAAGCAATGTGAACAGGCACAGAAAAGGTGCTAGCAGGGAATTCTCTGCCTGCCTTTCCCCAGTGCTCTGCAAGCTCTCCAGGACAACATAAAATCTGGGGCTCTGTGCTTTCTTTCGTTCTGAACAAGTGTTACTGTTTTCTGCACAAAAGCGATTCTGTGAAGGAATGTGAACAGGCACAGAGAAGGCGCTAGCAGGGAATTCTCTGCCTGACTTTCCGCAGTGCTCTGCAAGCTCTCCAGGACAACATAAAATCTGGGGCTCTGTGCTTTCTTTCGTCTGAACAAGTGTTACTGTTTTCTGCACAAAAGCGATTCTGCGAAGCAATGTGAACACTTCTGTTTCCCAGGAACAGAGAAGGTGCTAGCAGGGAATTCTCTGCCTGCTTTTCCCCAGTGCTCTGCAAGCTCTCCAGGACAACAGCAAATCTGGGGCTCTGTGCTTTCTTTCGTTCTGAACAAGTGTTACTGTTTTCTGCACAAAAGCGATTCTGCGAAGCAATGGGAACACTTCTGTTTCCCAGACACAGAGAAGGTGCTAGCAGGGAATTCTCTGCCTGCTTTTCCCCAGTGCTCTGCAAGCTCTCCAGGACAACATAAAATCTGGGGCTCTGTGCTTTCTTTCGTTCTGAACAAGTGTTACTGTTTTCTGCACAAAAGCGATTCTGCCAAGCAATGTGAACACTTCTGCTTCCCAGGCACAGAGAAGGTGCTAGCAGGGAATTCTCTGCCTGCTTTTCCCCAGTGCTCTGCAAGCTCTCCAGGACAACATAAAATCTGGGGCTGTGTGCTTTCTTTCGTCTGAACAAGTGTTACTGTTTTCTGCACAAAAGCGATTCTGCGAAGCAATGTGAACAGGCACAGAGAAGGTGCTAGCAGGGAATTCTCTGCCTGCCTTTCCCCAGTGCTCTGCAAGCTCTCCAGGACAACAGCAAATATGGGGCTCTGTGCTTTCTTTCGTTCTGAACAAGTGTTACTGTTTTCTGCACAAAAGCGATTCTGCGAAGCAATGTGAACACTTCTGTTTCCCAGGCACAGAGAAGGTGCTAGCAGGGAATTCTCTGCCTGCCTTTCCCCAGTGCTCTGCAAGCTCTCCAGGACAACATAAAATCTGGGGCTCTGTGCTTTCTTTCGTTCTGAACAAGTGTTACTGTTTTCTGCACAAAAGCGATTCTGCGAAGCAATGTGAACACTTCTGCTTCCCAGGCACAGAGAATGTGCTAGCAGGGAATTCTCTGCCTGCTTTTCCCCAGTGCTCTGCAAGCTCTCCAGGACAACATAAAATCTGGGGCTCTGTGCTTTCTTTCGTTCTGAACAAGTGTTATTGTTTTCTGCACAAAAGCGATTCTGCGAAGCAATGTGAACAGGCACAGAGAAGGTGCTAGCAGGGAATTCTCTGCCTGCCTTTCCCCAGTGCTCTGCAAGCTCTCCAGGACAACATAAAATCTGGGGCTCTGTGCTTTCTTTCGTTCTGAACAAGTGTTACTGTTTTCTGCACAAAAGCGATTCTGCGAAGCAATGTGAACAGGCACAGAGAAGGTGCTAGCAGGGAATTCTCTGCCTGCCTTTCCCCAGTGCTCTGCAAGCTCTCCAGGACAACATAAAATCTGGGGCTCTGTGCTTTCCTTCGTTCTGAACAACTGTTACTGTTTTCTGCACAAAAGCGATTGTGCGAAGGAATGTGAACACTTGTGCTTCCCAGGCACAGAGAAGGTGCTAGCAGGGAATTCTCTGCCTGGCTTTCCCCAGTGCTCTGCAAGCTCTCCAGGACAACATAAAATCTGGGGCTCTGTGCTTTCTTTCGTTCTGAACAAGTGTTACTGTTTTCTGCACAAAAGCGATTCTGCGAAGCAATGGGAACACTTCTGTTTCCCAGGCACAGAGAAGGTGCTAGCAGGGAATTCTCTGCCTGCTTTTCCCCAGTGCTCTGCAAGCTCTCCAGGACAACATAAAATCTGGGGCTCTGTGCTTTCTTTCATTCTGAACAAGTGTTACTGTTTTCTGCACAAAAGCGATTCTGCGAAGCAATGTGAACACTTCTGCTTCCCAGGCACAGAGAAGGTGCTAGCAGGGAATTCTCTGCCTGCTTTTCCCCAGTGCTCTGCAAGCTCTCCAGGACAACATAAAATCTGGGGCTCTGTGCTTTCTTTCGTTCTGAACAAGTGTTACTGTTTTCTGCACAAAAGCGATTCTGCGAAGCAATGTGAACAGGCACAGAGAAGGTGCTAGCAGGGAATTCTCTGCCTGCTTTTCCCCAGTGCTCTGCAAGCTCTCCAGGACAACAGCAAATCTGGGGCTCTGTGCTTTCTTTCGTCTGAACAAGTGTTACTGTTTTCTGCACAAAAACGATTCTGCGAAGCAATGTGAACAGGCACAGAGAAGGTGCTAGCAGGGAATTCTCTGCCTGCCTTTCCCCAGTGCTCTGCAAGCTCTCCAGGACAACATAAAAACTGGGGCTCTGTGCTTTCTTTCGTTCTGAACAAGTGTTACTGTTTTCTGCACAAAAGCGATTCTGCGAAGCAATGTGAACACTTCTGTTTCCCAGGAACAGAGAAGGTGCTAGCAGGGAATTCTCTGCCTGCTTTTCCCCAGTGCTCTGCAAGCTCTCCAGGACAACATAAAATCTGGGGCTCTGTGCTTTCTTTCGTCTGAACAAGTGTTACTGTTTTCTGCACAAAAGCGATTCTGCGAAGCAATGTGAACAGGCACAGAGAAGGTGCTAGCAGGGAATTCTCTGCCTGCCTTTCCCCAGTGCTCTGCAAGCTCTCCAGGACAACAGCAAATCTGGGGCTCTGTGCTTTCTTTCGTTCTGAACAAGTGTTACTGTTTTCTGCACAAAAGCGATTCTGCGAAGCAATGGGAACACTTCTGTTTCCCAGACACAGAGAAGGTGCTAGCAGGGAATTCTCTGCCTGCTTTTCCCCAGTGCTCTGCAAGCTCTCCAGGACAACATAAAATCTGGGGCTCTGTGCTTTCTTTCGTTCTGAACAAGTGTTACTGTTTTCTGCACAAAAGCGATTCTGCCAAGCAATGTGAACACTTCTGCTTCCCAGGCACAGAGAAGGTGCTAGCAGGGAATTCTCTGCCTGCCTTTCCCCAGTGCTCTGCAAGCTCTCCAGGACAACATAAAATCTGGGGCTCTGTGCTTTCTTTCGTCTGAACAAGTGTTACTGTTTTCTGCACAAAAGCGATTCTGCGAAGCAATGTGAACAGGCACAGAGAAGGTGCTAGCAGGGAATTCTCTGCCTGCCTTTCCCCAGTGCTCTGCAAGCTCTCCAGGACAACAGCAAATATGGGGCTCTGTGCTTTCTTTCGTTCTGAACAAGTGTTACTGTTTTCTGCACAAAAGCGATTCTGCGAAACAATGTGAACACTTCTGTTTCCCAGGCACAGAGAAGGTGCTAGCAGGGAATTCTCTGCCTGCCTTTCCCCAGTGCTCTGCAAGCTCTCCAGGACAACATAAAATCTGGGGCTCTGTGCTTTCTTTCGTTCTGAACAAGTGTTACTGTTTTCTGCACAAAAGCGATTCTGCGAAGTAATGTGAACACTTCTGCTTCCCAGGCACAGAGAAGGTGCTAGCAGGGAATTCTCTGCCTGCCTTTCCCCAGTGCTCTGCAAGCTCTCCAGGACAACATAAAATCTGGGGCTCTGTGCTTTCTTTCGTTCTGAACAAGTGTTACTGTTTTCTGCACAAAAGCGATTCTGCAAAGCAAAGTGAACAGGCACAGAGAAGGTGCTAGCAGGGAATTCTCTGCCTGCCTTTCCTCAGTGCTCTGCAAGCTCTCCAGGACAACATAAAATGTGGGGTTCTGTGCTTTCTTTCATTCTGAACAAGTGTTACTGTTTTCTGCACAAAAGCGATTCTGCGAAGCAATGTGAAGACTTCTGCTTCCCAGGCACAGAGAAGGTGCTAGCAGGGAATTCTCTGCCTGCCTTTCCCCAGTGCTCTGCAAGCTCTCCAGGACAACATAAAATCTGGGGCTCTGTGCTTTCTTTCGTTCTGAACAAGTGTTACTGTTTTCTGCACAAAAGCGATTCTGCGAAGCAATGTGAACAGGCACAGAGAAGGTGCTAGCAGGGAATTCTCTGCCTGCCTTTCCTCAGTGCTCTGCAAGCTCTCCAGGACAACATAAAATCTGGGGCTCTGTGCTTTCTTTCATTCTGAACAAGTGTTACTGTTTTCTGCACAAAAGCGATTCTGCGAAGTAATGTGAACACTTGTGCTTCCCAGGCACAGAGAAGGTGCTAGCAGGGAATTCTCTGCCTGCCTTTCCCCAGTGCTCTGCAAGCTCTCCAGGACAACATAAAATCTGGGGCTCTGTGCTTTCTTTCGTTCTGAACAAGTGTTACTGTTTTCTGCACAAAAGCGATTCTGCGAAGCAAAGTGAACAGGCACAGAGAAGGTGCTAGCAGGGAATTCTCTGCCTGCCTTTCCTCAGTGCTCTGCAAGCTCTCCAGGACAACATAAAATCTGGGGTTCTGTGCTTTCTTTCATTCTGAACAAGTGTTACTGTTTTCTGCACAAAAGCGATTCTGCGAAGCAATGTGAACACTTCTGCTTCCCAGGCACAGAGAAGGTGCTAGCAGGGAATTCTCTGCCTGCCTTTCCCCAGTGCTCTGCAAGCTCTCCAGGACAACATAAAATCTGGGGCTCTGTGCTTTCTTTCGTTCTGAACAAGTGTTACTGTTTTCTGCACAAAAGCGATTCTGCAAAGCAATGTGAACACTTCTGCTTCCCAGGCACAGAGAAGGTGCTAGCAGGGAATTCTCTGCCTGCCTTTCCCCAGTGCTCTGCAAGCTCTCCAGGACAACAGCAAATCTGGGGCTCTGTGCTTTCTTTCGTTCTGAACAACTGTTACTGTTTTCTGCACAAAAGCCATTCTGCAAAGCAATGTGAACACTTCTGCTTCCCAGGCACAGAGAAGGTGCTAGCAGGGAATTCTCTGCCTGCCTTTCCCCAGTGCTCTGCAAGCTCTCCAGGACAACATAAAATCTGGGGCTCTGTGCTTTCCTTCGTTCTGAACAAGTGTTACTGTTTTCTGCACAAAAGCGATTCTGCGAAGCAATTTGAACACTTGTGCTTCCCAGGCACAGAGAAGGTGCTAGCAGGGAATTCTCTGCCTGCTTTTCCCCAGTGCTCTGCAAGCTCTCCAGGACAACATCAAATCTGGGGCTCTGTGCTTTCTTTCGTTCTGAACAAGTGTTACTGTTTTCTGCACAAAAGCGATTCTGCGAAGCAATGTGAACACTTGTGCTTCCCAGGCACAGAGAAGGTGCTAGCAGGGAATTCTCTGCCTGCCTTTCCCCAGTGCTCTGCAAGCTCTCCAGGACAACAGCAAATCTGGGGCTCTGTGCTTTCTTTCGTTCTGAACAAGTGTTACTGTTTTCTGCACAAAAGCGATTCTGCGAAGCAATGTGAACACTTCTGCTTCCCAGGCACAGAGAAGGTGCTAGCAGGGAATTCTCTGCCTGCCTTTCCCCAGTGCTCTGCAAGCTCTCCAGGACAACATAAAATCTGGGGCTCTGTGCTTTCTTTCGTTCTGAACAAGTGTTACTGTTTTCTGCACAAAAGCGATTCTGCGAAGCAATGTGAACACTTGTGCTTCCCAGGCACAGAGAAGGTGCTAGCAGGGAATTCTCTGCCTGCCTTTCCCCAGTGCTCTGCAAGCTCTCCAGGACAACATAAAATCTGGGGCTCTGTGCTTTCTTTCGTTCTGAACAAGTGTTACTGTTTTCTGCACAAAAGCGATTCTGCGAAGCAATGTGAACACTTCTGCTTCCCAGGCACAGAGAAGGTGCTAGCAGGGAACTCTCTGCCTGCCTTCCTCAGTGCTCTGCAAGCTCTCCAGGACAACATAAAATCTGGGGCTCTGTGCTTTCTTTCGTTCTGAACAAGTGTTACTGTTTTCTGCACAAAAGCGATTCTGCAAAGCAATGTGAACACTTGTGCTTCCCAGGCACAGAGAAGGTGCTAGCAGGGAATTCTCTGCCTGCCTTTCCCCAGTGCTCTGCAAGCTCTCCAGGACAACATAAAATCTGGGGCTCTGTGCTTTCTTTCGTTCTGAACAAGTGTTACTGTTTTCTGCACAAAAGCGATTCTGCAAAGCAATGTGAACACTTCTGCTTCCCAGGCACAGAGAAGGTGCTAGCAGGGAATTCTCTGCCTGCCTTTCCCCAGTGCTCTGCAAGCTCTCCAGGACAACATAAAATCTGGGGCTCTGTGCTTTCTTTCGTTCTGAACAAGTGTTACTGTTTTCTGCACAAAAGCGATTCTGCGAAGCAATGTGAACACTTCTGCTTCCCAGGCACAGAGAAGGTGCTAGCAGGGAATTCTCTGCCTGCCTTTCCCCAGTGCTCTGCAAGCTCTCCAGGACAACATAAAATCTGGGGCTCTGTGCTTTCTTTCGTTCTGAACAAGTGTTACTGTTTTCTGCACAAAAGCGATTCTGCGAAGCAATGTGAACACTTGTGCTTCCCAGGCACAGAGAAGGTGCTAGCAGGGATATCTCTGCCTGCCTTTCCCCAGTGCTCTGCATGCTTCCAGGACAACATAAAATCTGGGGCTCTGTGCTTTCTTTCGTTCTGTACAAGTGTTACTGTTTTCTGCACAAAAGCGATTCTGCGAAGCAATGTGAACAGGCACAGAGAAGGTGCTAGCAGGGAATTCTCTGCCTGACTTTCCCCAGTGCTCTGCAAGCTCTCCAGGACAACATAAAATCCGGGGCTCTGTGCTTTCTTTCGTTCTGAACAAGTGTTACTGTTTTCTGCACAAAAGAGATTCTGCGAAGCAATATGAACACTTGTGCTTCCCAGGCACAGAGAAGGTGCTAGCAGGGAATTCTCTGCCTGCCTTTCCCCAGTGCTCTGCAAGCTCTCCAGGACAACATAAAATCTGGGGCTCTGTGCTTTCTTTCGTTCTGAACAAGTGTTACTGTTTTCTGCACAAAAGCGATTCTGCGAAGCAATGTGAACACTTGTGCTTCCCAGGCACAGAGAAGGTGCTAGCAGGGAATTCTCTGCCTGCCTCTCCCCAGTGCTCTGCAAGCTCTCCAGGACAACATAAAATCTGGGGCTCTGTGCTTTCTTTCTTTCTGAACAAGTGTTACTGTTTTCTGCACAAAAGCGATTCTGCGAAGCAATATGAACACTTGTGCTTCCCAGGCACAGAGAAGGTGCTAGCAGGGAATTCTCTGCCTGCCTTTCCCCAGTGCTCTGCAAGCTCTCCAGGACAACATAAAATCTGGGGCTCTGTGCTTTCTTTCGTTCTGAACAAGTGTTACTGTTTTCTGCACAAAAGCGATTCTGCGAAGCAATGTGAACACTTCTGCTTCCCAGGCACAGAGAAGGTGCTAGCAGGGAATTCTCTGCCTGCCTTTCCCCAGTGCTCTGCAAGCTCTCCAGGACAACAGCAAATCTGGGGCTCTGTGCTTTCTTTCGTTCTGAACAAGTGTTACTGTTTTCTGCACAAAAGCGATTCTGCGAAGCAATGTGAACACTTCTGCTTCCCAGGCACAGAGAAGGTGCTAGCAGGGAATTCTCTGCCTGCCTTTCCCCAGTGCTCTGCAAGCTCTCCAGGACAACATAAAATCTGGGGCTCTGTGCTTTCTTTCGTTCTGAACAAGTGTTACTGTTTTCTGCACAAAAGCGATTCTGCAAAGCAATGTGAACACTTCTGCTTCCCAGGCACAGAGAAGGTGCTAGCAGGGAATTCTCTGCCTGCCTTTCCCCAGTGCTCTGCAAGCTCTCCAGGACAACATAAAATCTGGGGCTCTGTGCTTTCTTTCGTTCTGAACAACTGTTACTGTTTTCTGCACAAAAGCGATTCTGCAAAGCAATGTGAACACTTCTGCTTCCCAGGCACAGAGAAGGTGCTAGCAGGGAATTCTCTGCCTGCCTTTCCCCAGTGCTCTGCAAGCTCTCCAGGACAACAGCAAATCTGGGGCTCTGTGCTTTCTTTCGTTCTGAACAAGTGTTACTGTTTTCTGCACAAAAGCGATTCTGCGAAGCAATGTGAACACTTGTGCTTCCCAGGCACAGAGAAGGTGCTAGCAGGGAATTCTCTGCCTGCCTTTCCCCAGTGCTCTGCAAGCTCTCCAGGACAACATAAAATCTGGGGCTCTGTGCTTTCTTTCGTTCTGAACAAGTGTTACTGTTTTCTGCACAAAAGCGATTCTGCGAAGCAATGTGAACACTTGTGCTTCCCAGGCACAGAGAAGGTGCTAGCAGGGAATTCTCTGCCTGCCTTTCCCCAGTGCTCTGCAAGCTCTCCAGGACAACATAAAATCTGGGGCTCTGTGCTTTCTTTCGTTCTGAACAAGTGTTACTGTTTTCTGCACAAAAGCGATTCTGCGAAGCAATGTGAACAGGCACAGAGAAGGTGCTAGCAGGGAATTCTCTGCCTGCCTTTCCTCAGTGCTCTGCAAGCTCTCCAGGACAACATAAAATCTGGGGCTCTGTGCTTTCTTTCATTCTGAACAAGTGTTACTGTTTTCTGCACAAAAGCGATTCTGCGAAGCAATGTGAACACTTGTGCTTCCCAGGCACAGAGAAGGTGCTAGCAGGGAATTCTCTGCCTGCCTCTCCCCAGTGCTCTGCAAGCTCTCCAGGACAACATAAAATCTGGGGCTCTGTGCTTTCTTTCGTTCTGAACAAGTGTTACTGTTTTCTGCACAAAAGCGATTCTGCGAAGCAATATGAACACTTGTGCTTCCCAGGCACAGAGAAGGTGCTAGCAGGGAATTCTCTGCCTGCCTTTCCCCAGTGCTCTGCAAGCTCTCCAGGACAACATAAAATCTGGGGCTCTGTGCTTTCTTTCGTTCTGAACAAGTGTTACTGTTTTCTGCACAAAAGCGATTCTGCGAAGCAATGTGAACACTTCTGCTTCCCAGGCACAGAGAAGGTGCTAGCAGGGAATTCTCTGCCTGCCTTTCCCCAGTGCTCTGCAAGCTCTCCAGGACAACAGCAAATCTGGGGCTCTGTGCTTTCTTTCGTTCTGAACAAGTGTTACTGTTTTCTGCACAAAAGCGATTCTGCAAAGCAATGTGAACACTTGTGCTTCCCAGGCACAGAGAAGGTGCTAGCAGGGAATTCTCTGCCTGCCTTTCCCCAGTGCTCTGCAAGCTCTCCAGGACAACATAAAATCTGGGGCTCTGTGCTTTCTTTCGTTCTGAACAAGTGTTACTGTTTTCTGCACAAAAGCGATTCTGCCAAGCAATGTGAACACTTGTGCTTCCCAGGCACAGAGAAGGTGCTAGCAGGGAATTCTCTGCCTGCCTTTCCCCAGTGCTCTGCAAGCTCTCCAGGACAACAGCAAATCTGGGGCTCTGTGCTTTCTTTCGTTCTGAACAAGTGTTACTGTTTTCTGCACAAAAGCGATTCTGCGAAGTAATGTGAACACTTCTGCTTCCCAGGCACAGAGAAGGTGCTAGCAGGGAATTCTCTGCCTGCCTTTCCCCAGTGCTCTGCAAGCTCTCCAGGACAACATAAAATCTGGGGCTCTGTGCTTTCTTTCGTTCTGAACAAGTGTTACTGTTTTCTGCACAAAAGCGATTCTGCGAAGCAATGTGAACAGGCACAGAGAAGGTGCTAGCAGGGAATTCTCTGCCTGCCTTTCCCCAGTGCTCTGCAAGCTCTCCAGGACAACATAAAATCTGGGGCTCTGTGCTTTCTTTCGTTCTGAACAAGTGTTACTGTTTTCTGCACAAAAGCGATTCTGCAAAGCAATGTGAAGACTTCTGCTTCCCAGGCACAGAGAAGGTGCTAGCAGGGAATTCTCTGCCTGCCTTTCCCCAGTGCTCTGCAAGCTCTCCAGGACAACATAAAATCTGGGGCTCTGTGCTTTCTTTCGTTCTGAACAAGTGTTACTGTTTTCTGCACAAAAGCGATTCTGCGAAGCAATGTGAACACTTCTGCTTCCCAGGCACAGAGAAGGTGCTAGCAGGGAATTCTCTGCCTGCCTTTCCCCAGTGCTCTGCAAGCTCTCCAGGACAACATAAAATCTGGGGCTCTGTGCTTTCTTTCGTTCTGAACAAGTGTTACTGTTTTCTGCACAAAAGCGATTCTGCGAAGCAATGTGAACACTTGTGCTTCCCAGGCACAGAGAAGGTGCTAGCAGGGAATTCTCTGCCTGCCTTTCCCCAGTGCTCTGCAAGCTCTCCAGGACAACATAAAATCTGGGGCTCTGTGCTTTCTTTCGTTCTGAACAAGTGTTACAGTTTTCTGCACAAAAGCGATTCTGCGAAGCAATGTGAACACTTGTGCTTCCCAGGCACAGAGAAGGTGCTAGCAGGGAATTCTCTGCCTGCCTTTCCCCAGTGCTCTGCAAGCTCTCCAGGACAACATAAAATCTGGGGCTCTGTGCTTTCTTTCGTTCTGAACAAGTGTTACTGTTTTCTGCACAAAAGCGATTCTGCGAAGCAATGTGAACACTTGTGCTTCCCAGGCACAGAGAAGGTGCTAGCAGGGAATTCTCTGCCTGCCTTTCCCCAGTGCTCTGCAAGCTCTCCAGGACAACGTAAAATCTGGGGCTCTGTGCTTTCTTTCGTTCTGAACAAGTGTTACTGTTTTCTGCACAAAAGCGATTCTGCCAAGCAATGTGAACACTTGTGCTTCCCAGGCACAGAGAAGGTGCTAGCAGGGAATTCTCTGCCTGCCTTTCCCCAGTGCTCTGCAAGCTCTCCAGGACAACATAAAATCTGGGGCTCTGTGCTTTCTTTCGTTCTGAACAAGTGTTACTGTTTTCTGCACAAAAGCGATTCTGCGAAGCAATGTGAACACTTGTGCTTCCCAGGCACAGAGAAGGTGCTAGCAGGGAATTCTCTGCCTGCCTTTCCCCAGTGCTCTGCAAGCTCTCCAGGACAACATAAAATCTGGTGCTCTGTGCTTTCTTTCGTTCTGAACAAGTGTTACTGTTTTCTGCACAAAAGCGATTCTGCGAAGCAATGTGAACACTTGTGCTTCCCAGGCACAGAGAAGGTGCTAGCAGGGAATTCTCTGCCTGCCTTTCCCCAGTGCTCTGCAAGCTCTCCAGGACAACATAAAATCTGGGGCTCTGTGCTTTCTTTCGTTCTGAACAAGTGTTACTGTTTTCTGCACAAAAGCGATTCTGCGAAGCAATGTGAACACTTGTGCTTCCCAGGCACAGAGAAGGTGCTAGCAGGGAATTCTCTGCCTGCCTTTCCCCAGTGCTCTGCAAGCTCTCCAGGACAACATAAAATCTGGGGCTCTGTGCTTTCTTTCGTTCTGAACAACTGTTACTGTTTTCTGCACAAAAGCGATTCTGCGAAGCAATGTGAACACTTGTGCTTCCCAGGCACAGAGAAGGTGCTAGCAGGGAATTCTCTGCCTGCCTTTCCCCAGTGCTCTGCAAGCTTCCAGGACAACATAAAATCTGGGGCTCTGTGCTTTCTTTCGTTCTGAACAAGTGTTACTGTTTTCTGCACAAAAGCGATTCTGCGAAGCAATGTGAACAGGCACAGAGAAGGTGCTAGCAGGGAATTCTCTGCCTGCCTTTCCCCAGTGCTCTGCAAGCTCTCCAGGACAACATAAAATCCGGGGCTCTGTGCTTTCTTTCGTTCTGAACAAGTGTTACTGTTTTCTGCACAAAAGAGATTCTGCGAAGCAATATGAACACTTGTGCTTCCCAGGCACAGAGAAGGTGCTAGCAGGGAATTCTCTGCCTGCCTTTCCCCAGTGCTCTGCAAGCTCTCCAGGACAACATAAAATCTGGGGCTCTGTGCTTTCTTTCGTTCTGAACAAGTGTTACTGTTTTCTGCACAAAAGCGATTCTGCGAAGCAATGTGAACACTTGTGCTTCCCAGGCACAGAGAAGGTGCTAGCAGGGAATTCTCTGCCTGCCTTTCCCCAGTGCTCTGCAAGCTCTCCAGGACAACATAAAATCTGGGGCTCTGTGCTTTCTTTCGTTCTGAACAAGTGTTACTGTTTTCTGCACAAAAGCGATTCTGCAAAGCAATGTGAACACTTCTGCTTCCCAGGCACAGAGAAGGTGCTAGCAGGGAATTCTCTGCCTGCCTTTCCCCAGTGCTCTGCAAGCTCTCCAGGACAACATAAAATCTGGGGCTCTGTGCTTTCTTTCGTTCTGAACAAGTGTTACTGTTTTCTGCACAAAAGCGATTCTGCAAAGCAATGTGAACACTTCTGCTTCCCAGGCACAGAGAAGGTGCTAGCAGGGAATTCTCTGCCTGCCTTTCCCCAGTGCTCTGCAAGCTCTCCAGGACAACATAAAATCTGGGGCTCTGTGCTTTCTTTCGTTCTGAACAAGTGTTACTGTTTTCTGCACAAAAGCGATTCTGCAAAGCAATGTGAACACTTCTGCTTCCCAGGCACAGAGAAGGTGCTAGCAGGGAATTCTCTGCCTGCCTTTCCCCAGTGCTCTGCAAGCTCTCCAGGACAACATAAAATCTGGGGCTCTGTGCTTTCTTTCGTTCTGAACAAGTGTTACTGTTTTCTGCACAAAAGCGATTCTGCGAAGCAATGTGAACACTTCTGCTTCCCAGGCACAGAGAAGGTGCTAGCAGGGAATTCTCTGCCTGCCTTTCCCCAGTGCTCTGCAAGCTCTCCAGGACAACATAAAATCTGGGGCTCTGTGCTTTCTTTCGTTCTGAACAAGTGTTACTGTTTTCTGCACAAAAGCGATTCTGCGAAGCAATGTGAACACTTGTGCTTCCCAGGCACAGAGAAGGTGCTAGCAGGGAATTCTCTGCCTGCCTTTCCCCAGTGCTCTGCAAGCTCTCCAGGACAACATAAAATCTGGGGCTCTGTGCTTTCTTTCGTTCTGAACAAGTGTTACTGTTTTCTGCACAAAAGCGATTCTGCGAAGCAATGTGAACAGGCACAGAGAAGGTGCTAGCAGGGAATTCTCTGCCTGCCTTTCCCCAGTGCTCTGCAAGCTCTCCAGGACAACATAAAATCTGGGGCTCTGTGCTTTCTTTCGTTCTGAACAAGTGTTACTGTTTTCTGCACAAAAGCGATTCTGCGAAGCAATGTGAACACTTGTGCTTCCCAGGCACAGAGAAGGTGCTAGCAGGGAATTCTCTGCCTGCCTTTCCCCAGTGCTCTGCAAGCTCTCCAGGACAACATAAAATCTGGGGCTCTGTGCTTTCTTTCGTTCTGAACAAGTGTTACTGTTTTCTGCACAAAAGCGATTCTGCAAAGCAATGTGAAGACTTCTGCTTCCCAGGCACAGAGAAGGTGCTAGCAGGGAATTCTCTGCCTGCCTTTCCCCAGTGCTCTGCAAGCTCTCCAGGACAACATAAAATCTGGGGCTCTGTGCTTTCTTTCGTTCTGAACAAGTGTTACTGTTTTCTGCACAAAAGCGATTCTGCGAAGCAATGTGAACACTTCTGCTTCCCAGGCACAGAGAAGGTGCTAGCAGGGAATTCTCTGCCTGCCTTTCCCCAGTGCTCTGCAAGCTCTCCAGGACAACATAAAATCTGGGGCTCTGTGCTTTCTTTCGTTCTGAACAAGTGTTACTGTTTTCTGCACAAAAGCGATTCTGCGAAGCAATGTGAACACTTGTGCTTCCCAGGCACAGAGAAGGTGCTAGCAGGGAATTCTCTGCCTGCCTTTCCCCAGTGCTCTGCAAGCTCTCCAGGACAACATAAAATCTGGGGCTCTGTGCTTTCTTTCGTTCTGAACAAGTGTTACAGTTTTCTGCACAAAAGCGATTCTGCGAAGCAATGTGAACACTTGTGCTTCCCAGGCACAGAGAAGGTGCTAGCAGGGAATTCTCTGCCTGCCTTTCGCCAGTGCTCTGCAATCTCTCCAGGACAACATAAAATCTGGGGCTCTGTGCTTTCTTTCGTTCTGAACAAGTGTTACTGTTTTCTGCACAAAAGCGATTCTGCGAAGCAATGTGAACACTTCTGCTTCCCAGGCACAGAGAAGGTGCTAGCAGGGAATTCTCTGCCTGCCTTTCCCCAGTGCTCTGCAAGCTCTCCAGGACAACATAAAATCTGGGGCTCTGTGCTTTCTTTCGTTCTGAACAAGTGTTACTGTTTTCTGCACAAAAGCGATTCTGCGAAGCAATGTGAACACTTCTGCTTCCCAGGCACAGAGAAGGTGCTAGCAGGGAATTCTCTGCCTGCCTTTCCCCAGTGCTCTGCAAGCTCTCCAGGACAACATAAAATCTGGGGCTCTGTGCTTTCTTTCGTTCTGAACAAGTGTTACTGTTTTCTGCACAAAAGCGATTCTGCGAAGCAATGTGAACACTTCTGCTTCCCAGGCACAGAGAAGGTGCTAGCAGGGAACTCTCTGCCTGCCTTCCTCAGTGCTCTGCAAGCTCTCCAGGACAACATAAAATCTGGGGCTCTGTGCTTTCTTTCATTCTGAACAAGTGTTACTGTTTTCTGCACAAAAGCGATTCTGCAAAACAATGTGAACACTTGTGCTTCCCAGGCACAGAGAAGGTGCTAGCAGGGAATTCTCTGCCTGCCTTTCCCCAGTGCTCTGCAAGCTCTCCAGGACAACATAAAATCTGGTGCTCTGTGCTTTCTTTCGTTCTGAACAAGTGTTACTGTTTTCTGCACAAAAGCGATTCTGCGAAGCAATGTGAACACTTGTGCTTCCCAGGCACAGAGAAGGTGCTAGCAGGGAATTCTCTGCCTGCCTTTCCCCAGTGCTCTGCAAGCTCTCCAGGACAACATAAAATCTGGGGCTCTGTGCTTTCTTTCGTTCTGAACAAGTGTTACTGTTTTCTGCACAAAAGCGATTCTGCGAAGCAATGTGAACACTTGTGCTTCCCAGGCACAGAGAAGGTGCTAGCAGGGAATTCTCTGCCTGCCTTTCCCCAGTGCTCTGCAAGCTCTCCAGGACAACATAAAATCTGGGGCTCTGTGCTTTCTTTCGTTCTGAACAACTGTTACTGTTTTCTGCACAAAAGCGATTCTGCGAAGCAATGTGAACACTTCTGCTTCCCAGGCACAGAGAAGGTGCTAGCAGGGAATTCTCTGCCTGCCTTTCCCCAGTGCTCTGCAAGCTTCCAGGACAACATAAAATCTGGGGCTCTGTGCTTTCTTTCGTTCTGAACAAGTGTTACTGTTTTCTGCACAAAAGCGATTCTGCGAAGCAATGTGAACAGGCACAGAGAAGGTGCTAGCAGGGAATTCTCTGCCTGCCTTTCCCCAGTGCTCTGCAAGCTCTCCAGGACAACATAAAATCCGGGGCTCTGTGCTTTCTTTCGTTCTGAACAAGTGTTACTGTTTTCTGCACAAAAGAGATTCTGCGAAGCAATATGAACACTTGTGCTTCCCAGGCACAGAGAAGGTGCTAGCAGGGAATTCTCTGCCTGCCTTTCCCCAGTACTCTGCAAGCTCTCCAGGACAACATAAAATCTGGGGCTCTGTGCTTTCTTTCGTTCTGAACAAGTGTTACTGTTTTCTGCACAAAAGCGATTCTGCGAAGCAATGTGAACACTTGTGCTTCCCAGGCACAGAGAAGGTGCTAGCAGGGAATTCTCTGCCTGCCTTTCCCCAGTGCTCTGCAAGCTCTCCAGGACAACATAAAATCTGGGGCTCTGTGCTTTCTTTCGTTCTGAACAAGTGTTACTGTTTTCTGCACAAAAGCGATTCTGCAAAGCAATGTGAACACTTCTGCTTCCCAGGCACAGAGAAGGTGCTAGCAGGGAATTCTCTGCCTGCCTTTCCCCAGTGCTCTGCAAGCTCTCCAGGACAACATAAAATCTGGGGCTCTGTGCTTTCTTTCGTTCTGAACAACTGTTACTGTTTTCTGCACAAAAGCGATTCTGCAAAGCAATGTGAACACTTCTGCTTCCCAGGCACAGAGAAGGTGCTAGCAGGGAATTCTCTGCCTGCCTTTCCCCAGTGCTCTGCAAGCTCTCCAGGACAACATAAAATCTGGGGCTCTGTGCTTTCTTTCGTTCTGAACAAGTGTTACTGTTTTCTGCACAAAAGCGATTCTGCAAAGCAATGTGAACACTTCTGCTTCCCAGGCACAGAGAAGGTGCTAGCAGGGAATTCTCTGCCTGCCTTTCCCCAGTGCTCTGCAAGCTCTCCAGGACAACATAAAATCTGGGGCTCTGTGCTTTCTTTCGTTCTGAACAAGTGTTACTGTTTTCTGCACAAAAGCGATTCTGCGAAGCAATGTGAACACTTCTGCTTCCCAGGCACAGAGAAGGTGCTAGCAGGGAATTCTCTGCCTGCCTTTCCCCAGTGCTCTGCAAGCTCTCCAGGACAACATAAAATCTGGGGCTCTGTGCTTTCTTTCGTTCTGAACAAGTGTTACTGTTTTCTGCACAAAAGCGATTCTGCGAAGCAATGTGAACACTTCTGCTTCCCAGGCACAGAGAAGGTGCTAGCAGGGAATTCTCTGCCTGCCTTTCCCCAGTGCTCTGCAAGCTCTCCAGGACAACATAAAATCTGGGGCTCTGTGCTTTCTTTCGTTCTGAACAAGTGTTACTGTTTTCTGCACAAAAGCGATTCTGCAAAGCAATGTGAACACTTCTGCTTCCCAGGCACAGAGAAGGTGCTAGCAGGGAATTCTCTGCCTGCCTTTCCCCAGTGCTCTGCAAGCTCTCCAGGACAACATAAAAACTGGGGCTCTGTGCTTTCTTTCGTTCTGAACAAGTGTTACTGTTTTCTGCACAAAAGCGATTCTGCGAAGCAATGTGAACAGGCACAGAGAAGGTGCTAGCAGGGAATTCTCTGCCTGCCTTTCCTCAGTGCTCTGCAAGCTCTCCAGGACAACATAAAATCTGGGGTTCTGTGCTTTCTTTCATTCTGAACAAGTGTTACTGTTTTCTGCACAAAAGCGATTCTGCGAAGCAAAGTGAACACTTGTGCTTCCCAGGCACAGAGAAGGTGCTAGCAGGGAATTCTCTGCCTGCCTTCCTCAGTGCTCTGCAAGCTCTCCAGGACAACATAAAATCTGGGGCTCTGTGCTTTCTTTCGTTCTGAACAAGTGTTACTGTTTTCTGCACAAAAGCGATTCTGCGAAGCAATGTGAACACTTGTGCTTCCCAGGCACAGAGAAGGTGCTAGCAGGGAATTCTCTGCCTGCCTTTCCCCAGTGCTCTGCAAGCTCTCCAGGACAACATAAAATCTGGGGCTCTGTGCTTTCTTTCGTTCTGAACAAGTGTTACTGTTTTCTGCACAAAAGCGATTCTGCGAAGCAATGTGAACACTTGTGCTTCCCAGGCACAGAGAAGGTGCTAGCAGGGAATTCTCTGCCTGCCTTTCCCCAGTGCTCTGCAAGCTCTCCAGGACAACATAAAATCTGGGGCTCTGTGCTTTCTTTCGTTCTGAACAAGTGTTACTGTTTTCTGCACAAAAGCGATTCTGCGAAGCAATGTGAACAGGCACAGAGAAGGTGCTAGCAGGGAATTCTCTGCCTGCCTTTCCCCAGTGCTCTGCAAGCTCTCCAGGACAACATAAAATCTGGGGCTCTGTGCTTTCTTTCATTCTGAACAAGTGTTACTGTTTTCTGCACAAAAGCGATTCTGCGAAGCAATGTGAACACTTCTGCTTCCCAGGCACAGAGAAGGAGCTAGCAGGGAATTCTCTGCCTGCCTTTCCCCAGTGCTCTGCAAGCTCTCCAGGACAACATAAAATCTGGGGCTCTGTGCTTTCTTTCGTTCTGAACAAGTGTTACTGTTTTCTGCACAAAAGCGATTCTGCGAAGCAATGTGAACACTTGTGCTTCCCAGGCACAGAGAAGGTGCTAGCAGGGAATTCTCTGCCTGCCTTTCCCCAGTGCTCTGCAAGCTCTCCAGGACAACAGCAAATCTGGGGCTCTGTGCTTTCTTTCGTTCTGAACAAGTGTTACTGTTTTCTGCACAAAAGCGATTCTGCGAAGCAATGTGAACACTTCTGCTTCCCAGGCACAGAGAAGGTGCTAGCAGGGAATTCTCTGCCTGCCTTTCCCCAGTGCTCTGCAAGCTCTCCAGGACAACATAAAATCTGGGGCTCTGTGCTTTCTTTCCTTCTGAACAACTGTTACTGTTTTCTGCACAAAAGCGATTCTGCAAAGCAATGTGAACACTTGTGCTTCCCAGGCACAGAGAAGGTGCTAGCAGGGAATTCTCTGCCTGCCTTTCCCCAGTGCTCTGCAAGCTCTCCAGGACAACATAAAATCTGGGGCTCTGTGCTTTCTTTCGTTCTGAACAAGTGTTACTGTTTTCTGCACAAAAGCGATTCTGCGAAGCAATGTGAACAGGCACAGAGAAGGTGCTAGCAGGGAATTCTCTGCCTGCCTTTCCCCAGTGCTCTGCAAGCTCTCCAGGACAACATAAAATCTGGGGCTCTGTGCTTTCTTTCCTTCTGAACAAGTGTTACTGTTTTCTGCACAAAAGCGATTCTGCGAAGTAATGTGAACACTTGTGCTTCCCAGGCACAGAGAAGGTGCTAGCAGGGAATTCTCTGCCTACCTTTCCCCAGTGCTCTGCAAGCTCTCCAGGACAACAGCAAATCTGGGGCTCTGTGCTTTCTTTCGTTCTGAACAAGTGTTACTGTTTTCTGCACAAAAGCGATTCTGCGAAGCAATGTGAACACTTGTGCTTCCCAGGCACAGAGAAGGTGCTAGCAGGGAATTCTCTGCCTGCCTTTCCCCAGTGCTCTGCAAGCTCTCCAGGACAACATAAAATCTGGGGCTCTGTGCTTTCTTTCGTTCTGAACAACTGTTACTGTTTTCTGCACAAAAGCGATTCTGCCAAGCAATGTGAACACTTGTGCTTCCCAGGCACAGAGAAGGTGCTAGCAGGGAATTCTCTGCCTGCCTTTCCCCAGTGCTCTGCAAGCTCTCCAGGACAACATAAAATCTGGGGCTCTGTGCTTTCTTTCGTTCTGAACAAGTGTTACTGTTTTCTGCACAAAAGCGATTCTGCAAAGCAAAGTGAACAGGCACAGAGAAGGTGCTAGCAGGGAATTCTCTGCCTGCCTTTCCCCAGTGCTCTGCAAGCTCTCCAGGACAACATAAAATGTGGGGTTCTGTGCTTTCTTTCATTCTGAACAAGTGTTACTGTTTTCTGCACAAAAGCGATTCTGCGAAGCAATGTGAACACTTGTGCTTCCCAGGCACAGAGAAGGTGCTAGCAGGGAATTCTCTGCCTGCCTTTCCCCAGTGCTCTGCAAGCTCTCCAGGACAACATAAAATCTGGGGCTCTGTGCTTTCTTTCGTTCTGAACAAGTGTTACTGTTTTCTGCACAAAAGCGATTCTGCGAAGCAATGTGAACAGGCACAGAGAAGGTGCTAGCAGGGAATTCTCTGCCTGCCTTTCCCCAGTGCTCTGCAAGCTCTCCAGGACAACATAAAATCTGGGGCTCTGTGCTTTCTTTCGTTCTGAACAAGTGTTACTGTTTTCTGCACAAAAGCGATTCTGCAAAGCAATGTGAACACTTGTGCTTCCCAGGCACAGAGAAGGTGCTAGCAGGGAATTCTCTGCCTGCCTTTCCCCAATGCTCTGCAAGCTCTCCAGGACAACATAAAATCTGGGGCTCTGTGCTTTCTTTCGTTCTGAACAAGTGTTACTGTTTTCTGCACAAAAGCGATTCTGCGAAGCAATGTGAACAGGCACAGAGAAGGTGCTAGCAGGGAATTCTCTGCCTGCCTTTCCCCAGTGCTCTGCAAGCTCTCCAGGACAACATAAAACCTGGGGCTCTGTGCTTTCTTTCGTTCTGAACAAGTGTTACTGTTTTCTGCACAAAAGCGATTCTGCGAAGCAATGTGAACACTTGTGCTTCCCAGGCACAGAGAAGGTGCTAGCAGGGAATTCTCTGCCTGCCTTTCCCCAGTGCTCTGCAAGCTCTCCAGGACAACATAAAATCTGGGGCTCTGTGCTTTCTTTCGTTCTGAACAAGTGTTACTGTTTTCTGCACAAAAGCGATTCTGCGAAGTAATGTGAACACTTCTGCTTCCCAGGCACAGAGAAGGTGCTAGCAGGGAATTCTCTGCCTGCCTTTCCCCAGTGCTCTGCAAGCTCTCCAGGACAACATAAAATCTGGGGCTCTGTGCTTTCTTTCGTTCTGAACAAGTGTTACTGTTTTCTGCACAAAAGCGATTCTGCGAAGTAATGTGAACACTTGTGCTTCCCAGGCACAGAGAAGGTGCTAGCAGGGAATTCTCTGCCTGCCTTTCCCCAGTGCTCTGCAAGCTCTCCAGGACAACATAAAATCTGGGGCTCTGTGCTTTCTTTCGTTCTGAACAAGTGTTACTGTTTTCTGCACAAAAGCGATTCTGCGAAGCAAAGTGAACAGGCACAGAGAAGGTGCTAGCAGGGAATTCTCTGCCTGCCTTTCCCCAGTGCTCTGCAAGCTCTCCAGGACAACAGCAAATCTGAGGCTCTGTGCTTTCTTTCGTTCTGAACAAGTGTTACTGTTTTCTGCACAAAAGCGATTCTGCGAAGCAATGTGAACACTTCTGCTTCCCAGGCACAGAGAAGGTGCTAGCAGGGAATTCTCTGCCTGCCTTTCCCCAGTGCTCTGCAAGCTCTCCAGGACAACATAAAATCTGGGGCCCTGTGCTTTCTTTCGTTCTGAACAAGTGTTACTGTTTTCTGCACAAAAGCGATTCTGCGAAGCAATGTGAACAGGCACAGAGAAGGTGCTAGCAGGGAATTCTCTGCCTGCCTTTCCCCAGTGCTCTGCAAGCTCTCCAGGACAACATAAAATCTGGGGCTCTGTGCTTTCTTTCGTTCTGAACAAGTGTTACTGTTTTCTGCACAAAAGCGATTCTGCGAAGCAATGTGAACACTTGTGCTTCCCAGGCACAGAGAAGGTGCTAGCAGGGAATTCTCTGCCTGCCTTTCCCCAGTGCTCTGCAAGCTCTCCAGGACAACATAAAATCTGGGGCTCTGTGCTTTCTTTCGTTCTGAACAAGTGTTACTGTTTTCTGCACAAAAGCGATTCTGCGAAGCAATGTGAACAGGCACAGAGAAGGTGCTAGCAGGGAATTCTCTGCCTGCCTTTCCCCAGTGCTCTGCAAGCTCTCCAGGACAACATAAAACCTGGGGCTCTGTGCTTTCTTTCATTCTGAACAAGTGTTACTGTTTTCTGCACAAAAGCGATTCTGCGAAGCAATGTGAACACTTCTGCTTCCCAGGCACAGAGAAGGTGCTAGCAGGGAATTCTCTGCCTGCCTTTCCCCAGTGCTCTGCAAGCTCTCCAGGACAACATAAAATCTGGGGCTCTGTGCTTTCTTTCGTTCTGAACAAGTGTTACTGTTTTCTGCACAAAAGCGATTCTGCGAAGTAATGTGAACACTTGTGCTTCCCAGGCACAGAGAAGGTGCTAGCAGGGAATTCTCTGCCTGCCTTTCCCCAGTGCTCTGCAAGCTCTCCAGGACAACATAAAATCTGGGGCTCTGTGCTTTCTTTCGTTCTGAACAAGTGTTACTGTTTTCTGCACAAAAGCGATTCTGCGAAGCAATGTGAACAGGCACAGAGAAGGTGCTAGCAGGGAATTCTCTGCCTGCCTTTCCCCAGTGCTCTGCAAGCTCTCCAGGACAACATAAAATCTGGGGCTCTGTGCTTTCTTTCGTTCTGAACAAGTGTTACTGTTTTCTGCACAAAAGCGATTCTGCGAAGTAATGTGAACACTTGTGCTTCCCAGGCACAGAGAAGGTGCTAGCAGGGAATTCTCTGCCTGCCTTTCCCCAGTGCTCTGCAAGCTCTCCAGGACAACAGCAAATCTGAGGCTCTGTGCTTTCTTTCGTTCTGAACAAGTGTTACTGTTTTCTGCACAAAAGCGATTCTGCGAAGCAATGTGAACACTTGTGCTTCCCAGGCACAGAGAAGGTGCTAGCAGGGAATTCTCTGCCTGCCTTTCCCCAGTGCTCTGCAAGCTCTCCAGGACAACATAAAATCTGGGGCTCTGTGCTTTCTTTCGTTCTGAACAAGTGTTACTGTTTTCTGCACAAAAGCGATTCTGCGAAGCAATGTGAACACTTGTGCTTCCCAGGCACAGAGAAGGTGCTAGCAGGGAATTCTCTGCCTGCCTTTCCCCAGTGCTCTGCAAGCTCTCCAGGACAACATAAAATCTGGGGCTCTGTGCTTTCTTTCGTTCTGAACAAGTGTTACTGTTTTCTGCACAAAAGCGATTCTGCGAAGTAATGTGAACACTTGTGCTTCCCAGGCACAGAGAAGGTGCTAGCAGGGAATTCTCTGCCTGCCTTTCCCCAGTGCTCTGCAAGCTCTCCAGGACAACATAAAATCTGGGGCTCTGTGCTTTCTTTCGTTCTGAACAAGTGTTACTGTTTTCTGCACAAAAGCGATTCTGCGAAGCAAAGTGAACAGCACAGAGAAGGTGCTAGCAGGGAATTCTCTGCCTGCCTTTCCTCAGTGCTCTGCAAGCTCTCCAGGACAACATAAAATCTGGGGTTCTGTGCTTTCTTTCATTCTGAACAAGTGTTACTGTTTTCTGCACAAAAGCGATTCTGCGAAGCAATGCGAACACTTCTGCTTCCCAGGCACAGAGAAGGTGCTAGCAGGGAATTCTCTGCCTGCCTTTCCCCAGTGCTCTGCAAGCTCTCCAGGACAACATAAAATCTGGGGCTCTGTGCTTTCTTTCATTCTGAACAAGTGTTACTGTTTTCTGCACAAAAGCGATTCTGCAAAGCAATGTGAACACTTGTGCTTCCCAGGCACAGAGAAGGTGCTAGCAGGGAATTCTCTGCCTGCCTTTCCCCAGTGCTCTGCAAGCTCTCCAGGACAACATAAAATCTGGGGCTCTGTGCTTTCTTTCGTTCTGAACAAGTGTTACTGTTTTCTGCACAAAAGCGATTCTGCGAAGCAATGTGAACAGGCACAGAGAAGGTGCTAGCAGGGAATTCTCTGCCTGCCTTTCCCCAGTGCTCTGCAAGCTCTCCAGGACAACATAAAATCTGGGGCTCTGTGCTTTCTTTCGTTCTGAACAAGTGTTACTGTTTTCTGCACAAAAGCGATTCTGCGAAGTAATGTGAACACTTGTGCTTCCCAGGCACAGAGAAGGTGCTAGCAGGGAATTCTCTGCCTGCCTTTCCCCAGTGCTCTGCAAGCTCTCCAGGACAACAGCAAATCTGGTGCTCTGTGCTTTCTTTCGTTCTGAACAAGTGTTACTGTTTTCTGCACAAAAGCGATTCTGCGAAGCAATGTGAACACTTGTGCTTCCCAGGCACAGAGAAGGTGCTAGCAGGGAATTCTCTGCCTGCCTTTCCCCAGTGCTCTGCAAGCTCTCCAGGACAACATAAAATCTGGGGCTCTGTGCTTTCTTTCGTTCTGAACAAGTGTTACTGTTTTCTGCACAAAAGCGATTCTGCGAAGTAATGTGAACACTTGTGCTTCCCAGGCACAGAGAAGGTGCTAGCAGGGAATTCTCTGCCTGCCTTTCCCCAGTGCTCTGCAAGCTCTCCAGGACAACATAAAATCTGGGGCTCTGTGCTTTCTTTCGTTCTGAACAAGTGTTACTGTTTTCTGCACAAAAGCGATTCTGCGAAGTAATGTGAACACTTGTGCTTCCCAGGCACAGAGAAGGTGCTAGCAGGGAATTCTCTGCCTGCCTTTCCCCAGTGCTCTGCAAGCTCTCCAGGACAACATAAAATCTGGGGCTCTGTGCTTTCTTTCGTTCTGAACAAGTGTTACTGTTTTCTGCACAAAAGCGATTCTGCCAAGCAAAGTGAACAGGCACAGAGAAGGTGCTAGCAGGGAATTCTCTGCCTGCCTTTCCTCAGTGCTCTGCAAGCTCTCCAGGACAACATAAAATCTGGGGTTCTGTGCTTTCTTTCATTCTGAACAAGTGTTACTGTTTTCTGCACAAAAGCGATTCTGCGAAGCAATGTGAACACTTCTGCTTCCCAGGCACAGAGAAGGTGCTAGCAGGGAATTCTCTGCCTGCCTTTCCCCAGTGCTCTGCAAGCTCTCCAGGACAACATAAAATCTGGGGCTCTGTGCTTTCTTTCGTTCTGAACAAGTGTTACTGTTTTCTGCACAAAAGCGATTCTGCGAAGCAATGTGAACAGGCACAGAGAAGGTGCTAGCAGGGAATTCTCTGCCTGCCTTTCCCCAGTGCTCTGCAAGCTCTCCAGGACAACATAAAATCTGGGGCTCTGTGCTTTCTTTCGTTCTGAACAAGTGTTACTGTTTTCTGCACAAAAGCGATTCTGCGAAGTAATGTGAACACTTGTGCTTCCCAGGCACAGAGAAGGTGCTAGCAGGGAATTCTCTGCCTGCCTTTCCCCAGTGCTCTGCAAGCTCTCCACGACAACATAAAATCTGGGGCTCTGTGCTTTCTTTCGTTCTGAACAAGTGTTACTGTTTTCTGCACAAAAGCGATTCTGCGAAGCAATGTGAACACTTGTGCTTCCCAGGCACAGAGAAGGTGCTAGCAGGGAATTCTCTGCCTGCCTTTCCCCAGTGCTCTGCAAGCTCTCCAGGACAACAGCAAATCTGGGGCTCTGTGCTTTCTTTCGTTCTGAACAAGTGTTACTGTTTTCTGCACAAAAGCGATTCTGCGAAGCAATGTGAAGACTTCTGCTTCCCAGGCACAAAGAAGGTGCTAGCAGGGAATTCTCTGCCTGCCTTTCCCCAGTGCTCTGCAAGCTCTCCAGGACAACAGCAAATCTGGTGCTCTGTGCTTTCTTTCGTTCTGAACAAGTGTTACTGTTTTCTGCACAAAAGCGATTCTGCGAAGCAATGTGAACACTTGTGCTTCCCAGGCACAGAGAAGGTGCTAGCAGGGAATTCTCTGCCTGCCTTTCCCCAGTGCTCTGCAAGCTCTCCAGGACAACATAAAATCTGGGGCTCTGTGCTTTCTTTCGTTCTGAACAAGTGTTACTGTTTTCTGCACAAAAGCGATTCTGCGAAGTAATGTGAACACTTGTGCTTCCCAGGCACAGAGAAGGTGCTAGCAGGGAATTCTCTGCCTGCCTTTCCCCAGTGCTCTGCAAGCTCTCCAGGACAACATAAAATCTGGGGCTCTGTGCTTTCTTTCGTTCTGAACAAGTGTTACTGTTTTCTGCACAAAAGCGATTCTGCGAAGTAATGTGAACACTTGTGCTTCCCAGGCACAGAGAAGGTGCTAGCAGGGAATTCTCTGCCTGCCTTTCCCCAGTGCTCTGCAAGCTCTCCAGGACAACATAAAATCTGGGGCTCTGTGCTTTCTTTCGTTCTGAACAAGTGTTACTGTTTTCTGCACAAAAGCGATTCTGCCAAGCAAAGTGAACAGGCACAGAGAAGGTGCTAGCAGGGAATTCTCTGCCTGCCTTTCCTCAGTGCTCTGCAAGCTCTCCAGGACAACATAAAATCTGGGGTTCTGTGCTTTCTTTCATTCTGAACAAGTGTTACTGTTTTCTGCACAAAAGCGATTCTGCGAAGCAATGTGAACACTTCTGCTTCCCAGGCACAGAGAAGGTGCTAGCAGGGAATTCTCTGCCTGCCTTTCCCCAGTGCTCTGCAAGCTCTCCAGGACAACATAAAATCTGGGGCTCTGTGCTTTCTTTCGTTCTGAACAAGTGTTACTGTTTTCTGCACAAAAGCGATTCTGCGAAGCAATGTGAACAGGCACAGAGAAGGTGCTAGCAGGGAATTCTCTGCCTGCCTTTCCCCAGTGCTCTGCAAGCTCTCCAGGACAACATAAAATCTGGGGCTCTGTGCTTTCTTTCGTTCTGAACAAGTGTTACTGTTTTCTGCACAAAAGCGATTCTGCGAAGCAATGTGAACACTTGTGCTTCCCAGGCACAGAGAAGGTGCTAGCAGGGAATTCTCTGCCTGCCTTTCCCCAGTGCTCTGCAAGCTCTCCACGACAACATAAAATCTGGGGCTCTGTGCTTTCTTTCGTTCTGAACAAGTGTTACTGTTTTCTGCACAAAAGCGATTCTGCGAAGCAAAGTGAACAGGCACAGAGAAGGTGCTAGCAGGGAATTCTCTGCCTGCCTTTCCCCAGTGCTCTGCAAGCTCTCCAGGACAACATAAAATCTGGGGTTCTGTGCTTTCTTTCATTCTGAACAAGTGTTACTGTTTTCTGCACAAAAGCGATTCTGCGAAGCAATATGAACACTTGTGCTTCCCAGGCACAGAGAAGGTGCTAGCAGGGAATTCTCTGCCTGCCTTTCCCCAGTGCTCTGCAAGCTCTCCAGGACAACAGCAAATCTGGGGCTCTGTGCTTTCTTTCGTTCTGAACAAGTGTTACTGTTTTCTGCACAAAAGCGATTCTGCGAAGCAATGTGAACAGGCACAGAGAAGGTGCTAGCAGGGAATTCTCTGCCTGCCTTTCCTCAGTGCTCTGCAAGCTCTCCAGGACAACATAAAATCTGGGGCTCTGTGCTTTCTTTCGTTCTGAACAAGTGTTACTGTTTTCTGCACAAAAGCGATTCTGCGAAGTAATGTGAACACTTGTGCTTCCCAGGCACAGAGAAGGTGCTAGCAGGGAATTCTCTGCCTGCCTTTCCCCAGTGCTCTGCAAGCTCTCCAGGACAACATAAAATCTGGGGCTCTGTGCTTTCTTTCGTTCTGAACAAGTGTTACTGTTTTCTGCACAAAAGCGATTCTGCGAAGCAATGTGAACACTTGTGCTTCCCAGGCACAGAGAAGGTGCTAGCAGGGAATTCTCTGCCTGCCTTTCCCCAGTGCTCTGCAAGCTCTCCAGGACAACATAAAAACTGGGGCTCTGTGCTTTCTTTCGTTCTGAACAAGTGTTACTGTTTTCTGCACAAAAGCGATTCTGCGAAGCAATGTGAATAGGCACAGAGAAGGTGTTAGCAGGGAATTCTCTGCCTGCCTTTCCTCAGTGGTCTGCAAGCTCTCCAGGACAACATAAAATCTGGGGTTCTGTGCTTTCTTTCATTCTGAACAAGTGTTACTGTTTTCTGCACAAAAGCGATTCTGCGAAGCAAAGTGAACACTTGTGCTTCCCAGGCACAGAGAAGGTGCTAGCAGGGAATTCTCTGCCTGCCTTTCCCCAGTGCTCTGCAAGCTCTCCAGGACAACATAAAATCTGGGGCTCTGTGCTTTCTTTCATTCTGAACAAGTGTTACTGTTTTCTGCACAAAAGCGATTCTGCGAAGCAATGTGAAGACTTCTGCTTCCCAGGCACAGAGAAGGTGCTAGCAGGGAATTCTCTGCCTGCCTTTCCCCAGTGCTCTGCAAGCTCTCCAGGACAACATAAAATCTGGGGCTCTGTGCTTTCTTTCGTTCTGAACAAGTGTTACTGTTTTCTGCACAAAAGCGATTCTGCGAAGCAATGTGAACAGGCACAGAGAAGGTGCTAGCAGGGAATTCTCTGCCTGCCTTTCCCCAGTGCTCTGCAAGCTCTCCAGGACAACATAAAATCTGGGGCTCTGTGCTTTCTTTCGTTCTGAACAAGTGTTACTGTTTTCTGCACAAAAGCGATTCTGCGAAGCAATGTGAACACTTCTGCTTCCCAGGCACAGAGAAGGTGCTAGCAGGGAATTCTCTGCCTGCCTCTCCCCAGTGCTCTGCAAGCTCTCCAGGACAACATAAAATCTGGGGCTCTGTGCTTTCTTTCGTTCTGAACAAGTGTTACTGTTTTCTGCACAAAAGCGATTCTGCGAAGCAATATGAACACTTGTGCTTCCCAGGCACAGAGAAGGTGCTAGCAGGGAATTCTCTGCCTGCCTTTCCCCAGTGCTCTGCAAGCTCTCCAGGACAACATAAAATCTGGGGCTCTGTGCTTTCTTTCGTTCTGAACAAGTGTTACTGTTTTCTGCACAAAAGCGATTCTGCGAAGCAATGTGAAGACTTCTGCTTCCGAGGCACAAAGAAGGTGCTAGCAGGGAATTCTCTGCCTGCCTTTCCCCAGTGCTCTGCAAGCTCTCCAGGACAACATAAAATCTGGGGCTCTGTGTTTTCTTTCCTTCTGAACAACTGTTACTGTTTTCTGCACAAAAGCGATTCTGCAAAGCAATGTGAACACTTCTGCTTCCCAGGCACAGAGAAGGTGCTAGCAGGGAATTCTCTGCCTGCCTCTCCCCAGTGCTCTGCAAGCTCTCCAGGACAACATAAAATCTGGGGTTCTGTGCTTTCTTTCGTTCTGAACAAGTGTTACTGTTTTCTGCACAAAAGCGATTCTGCGAAGCAAAGTGAACACTTGTGCTTCCCAGGCACAGAGAAGGTGCTAGCAGGGAATTCTCTGCCTGCCTTTCCCCAGTGCTCTGCAAGCTCTCCATGACAACATAAAATCTGGGGCTCTGTGCTTTCTTTCATTCTGAACAAGTGTTACTGTTTTCTGCACAAAAGCGATTCTGCGAAGCAATGTGAAGACTTCTGCTTCCCAGGCACAGAGAAGGTGCTAGCAGGGAATTCTCTGCCTGCCTTTCCCCAGTGCTCTGCAAGCTCTCCAGGACAACATAAAATCTGGGGCTCTGTGCTTTCTTTCGTTCTGAACAAGTGTTACTGTTTTCTGCACAAAAGCGATTCTGCGAAGCAATGTGAACAGGCACAGAGAAGGTGCTAGCAGGGAATTCTCTGCCTGCCTTTCCCCAGTGCTCTGCAAGCTCTCCAGGACAACATAAAATCTGGGGCTCTGTGCTTTCTTTCGTTCTGAACAAGTGTTACTGTTTTCTGCACAAAAGCGATTCTGCGAAGCAATGTGAACACTTCTGCTTCCCAGGCACAGAGAAGGTGCTAGCAGGGAATTCTCTGCCTGCCTCTCCCCAGTGCTCTGCAAGCTCTCCAGGACAACATAAAATCTGGGGCTCTGTGCTTTCTTTCGTTCTGAACAAGTGTTACTGTTTTCTGCACAAAAGCGATTCTGCGAAGCAATATGAACACTTGTGCTTCCCAGGCACAGAGAAGGTGCTAGCAGGGAATTCTCTGCCTGCCTTTCCCCAGTGCTCTGCAAGCTCTCCAGGACAACATAAAATCTGGGGCTCTGTGCTTTCTTTCGTTCTGAACAAGTGTTACTGTTTTCTGCACAAAAGCGATTCTGCGAAGCAATGTGAACACTTGTGCTTCCCAGGCACAGAGAAGGTGCTAGCAGGGAATTCTCTGCCTGCCTTTCCCCAGTGCTCTGCAAGCTCTCCAGGACAACAGCAAATCTGGGGCTCTGTGCTTTCTTTCGTTCTGAACAAGTGTTACTGTTTTCTGCACAAAAGCGATTCTGCGAAGCAATGTGAAGACTTCTGCTTCCCAGGCACAAAGAAGGTGCTAGCAGGGAATTCTCTGCCTGCCTTTCCCCAGTGCTCTGCAAGCTCTCCAGGACAACATAAAATCTGGGGCTCTGTGTTTTCTTTCCTTCTGAACAACTGTTACTGTTTTCTGCACAAAAGCGATTCTGCAAAGCAATGTGAACACTTCTGCTTCCCAGGCACAGAGAAGGTGCTAGCAGGGAATTCTCTGCCTACCTTTCCCCAGTGCTCTGCAAGCTCTCCAGGACAACAGCAAATCTGGGGCTCTGTGCTTTCTTTCGTTCTGAACAAGTGTTACTGTTTTCTGCACAAAAGCGATTCTGCGAAGCAATGTGAACAGGCACAGAGAAGGTGCTAGCAGGGAATTCTCTGCCTGCCTTTCCCCAGTGCTCTGCAAGCTCTCCAGGACAACATAAAATCTGGGGCTCTGTGCTTTCTTTCCTTCTGAACAAGTGTTACTGTTTTCTGCACAAAAGCGATTCTGCGAAGTAATGTGAACACTTGTGCTTCCCAGGCACAGAGAAGGTGCTAGCAGGGAATTCTCTGCCTACCTTTCCCCAGTGCTCTGCAAGCTCTCCAGGACAACAGCAAATCTGGGGCTCTGTGCTTTCTTTCGTTCTGAACAAGTGTTACTGTTTTCTGCACAAAAGCGATTCTGCGAAGCAATGTGAACACTTGTGCTTCCCAGGCACAGAGAAGGTGCTAGCAGGGAATTCTCTGCCTGCCTTTCCCCAGTGCTCTGCAAGCTCTCCAGGACAACATAAAATCTGGGGTTCTGTGCTTTCTTTCATTCTGAACAAGTGTTACTGTTTTCTGCACAAAAGCGATTCTGCGAAGCAATGTGAAGACTTCTGCTTCCCAGGCACAGAGAAGGTGCTAGCAGGGAATTCTCTGCCTGCCTTTCCCCAGTGCTCTGCAAGCTCTCCAGGACAACATAAAATCTGGGGCTCTGTGCTTTCTTTCGTTCTGAACAAGTGTTACTGTTTTCTGCACAAAAGCGATTCTGCGAAGCAATGTGAACAGGCACAGAGAAGGTGCTAGCAGGGAATTCTCTGCCTGCCTTTCCCCAGTGCTCTGCAAGCTCTCCAGGACAACATAAAATCTGGGGCTCTGTGCTTTCTTTCGTTCTGAACAAGTGTTACTGTTTTCTGCACAAAAGCGATTCTGCAAAGCAATGTGAACACTTGTGCTTCCCAGGCACAGAGAAGGTGCTAGCAGGGAATTCTCTGCCTGCCTTTCCCCAGTGCTCTGCAAGCTCTCCAGGACAACATAAAATCTGGGGCTCTGTGCTTTCTTTCGTTCTGAACAAGTGTTACTGTTTTCTGCACAAAAGCGATTCTGCGAAGCAATGTGAACACTTGTGCTTCCCAGGCACAGAGAAGGTGCTAGCAGGGAATTCTCTGCCTGCCTTTCCCCAGTGCTCTGCAAGCTCTCCAGGACAACATAAAATCTGGGGCTCTGTGCTTTCTTTCGTTCTGAACAAGTGTTACTGTTTTCTGCACAAAAGCGATTCTGCCAAGCAATGTGAACACTTGTGCTTCCCAGGCACAGAGAAGGTGCTAGCAGGGAATTCTCTGCCTGCCTTTCCCCAGTGCTCTGCAAGCTCTCCAGGACAACATAAAATCTGGGGCTCTGTGCTTTCTTTCGTTCTGAACAAGTGTTACTGTTTTCTGCACAAAAGCGATTCTGCGAAGTAATGTGAACACTTGTGCTTCCCAGGCACAGAGAAGGTGCTAGCAGGGAATTCTCTGCCTGCCTTTCCCCAGTGCTCTGCAAGCTCTCCAGGACAACATAAAATCTGGGGCTCTGTGCTTTCTTTCGTTCTGAACAAGTGTTACTGTTTTCTGCACAAAAGCGATTCTGCGAAGCAATGTGAACACTTGTGCTTCCCAGGCACAGAGAAGGTGCTAGCAGGGAATTCTCTGCCTGCCTTTCCCCAGTGCTCTGCAAGCTCTCCAGGACAACATAAAATCTGGGGCTCTGTGCTTTCTTTCGTTCTGAACAAGTGTTACTGTTTTCTGCACAAAAGCGATTCTGCAAAGCAATGTGAACACTTGTGCTTCCCAGGCACAGAGAAGGTGCTAGCAGGGAATTCTCTGCCTGCCTTTCCCCAGTGCTCTGCAAGCTCTCCAGGACAACATAAAATCTGGGGCTCTGTGCTTTCTTTCGTTCTGAACAAGTGTTACTGTTTTCTGCACAAAAGCGATTCTGTGAAGCAATGTGAACAGGCACAGAGAAGGTGCTAGCAGGGAATTCTCTGCCTGCCTTTCCCCAGTGCTCTGCAAGCTCTCCAGGACAACATAAAATCTGGGGCTCTGTGCTTTCTTTCGTTCTGAACAAGTGTTACTGTTTTCTGCACAAAAGCGATTCTGCGAAGCAATGTGAACACTTGTGCTTCCCAGGCACAGAGAAGGTGCTAGCAGGGAATTCTCTGCCTGCCTTTCCCCAGTGCTCTGCAAGCTCTCCAGGACAACAGCAAATCTGAGGCTCTGTGCTTTCTTTCGTTCTGAACAAGTGTTACTGTTTTCTGCACAAAAGCGATTCTGCGAAGCAATGTGAACACTTGTGCTTCCCAGGAACAGAGAAGGTGCTAGCAGGGAATTCTCTGCCTGCCTTTCCCCAGTGCTCTGCAAGCTCTCCAGGACAACATAAAATCTGGGGCTCTGTGCTTTCTTTCGTTCTGAACAACTGTTACTGTTTTCTGCACAAAAGCGATTCTGCGAAGCAATGTGAACACTTCTGCTTCCCAGGCACAGAGAAGGTGCTAGCAGGGAATTCTCTGCCTGCCTTTCCCCAGTGCTCTGCAAGCTCTCCAGGACAACATAAAATCTGGGGCTCTGTGCTTTCTTTCCTTCTGAACAAGTGTTACTGTTTTCTGCACAAAAGCAATTCTGCGAAGTAATGTGAACACTTGTGCTTCCCAGGCACAGAGAAGGTGCTAGCAGGGAATTCTCTGCCTGCCTTTCCCCAGTGCTCTGCAAGCTCTCCAGGACAACATAAAATCTGGGGCTCTGTGCTTTCTTTCGTTCTGAACAAGTGTTACTGTTTTCTGCACAAAAGCGATTCTGCGAAGCAATGTGAACACTTGTGCTTCCCAGGCACAGAGAAGGTGCTAGCAGGGAATTCTCTGCCTGCCTTTCCCCAGTGCTCTGCAAGCTCTCCAGGACAACATAAAATCTGGGGCTCTGTGCTTTCTTTCGTTCTGAACAAGTGTTACTGTTTTCTGCACAAAAGCGATTCTGTGAAGCAATGTGAACAGGCACAGAGAAGGTGCTAGCAGGGAATTCTCTGCCTGCCTTTCCCCAGTGCTCTGCAAGCTCTCCAGGACAACATAAAATCTGGGGCTCTGTGCTTTCTTTCGTTCTGAACAAGTGTTACTGTTTTCTGCACAAAAGCGATTCTGCGAAGTAATGTGAACACTTGTGCTTCCCAGGCACAGAGAAGGTGCTAGCAGGGAATTCTCTGCCTGCCTTTCCCCAGTGCTCTGCAAGCTCTCCAGGACAACAGCAAATCTGAGGCTCTGTGCTTTCTTTCGTTCTGAACAAGTGTTACTGTTTTCTGTACAAAAGCGATTCTGCGAAGCAATGTGAACACTTGTGCTTCCCAGGCACAGAGAAGGTGCTAGCAGGGAATTCTCTGCCTGCCTTTCCCCAGTGCTCTGCAAGCTCTCCAGGACAACATAAAATCTGGGGCTCTGTGCTTTCTTTCGTTCTGACAAGTGTTACTGTTTTCTGCACAAAAGCGATTCTGCGAAGCAATGTGAACACTTGTGCTTCCCAGGCACAGAGAAGGTGCTAGCAGGGAATTCTCTGCCTGCCTTTCCCCAGTGCTCTGCAAGCTCTCCAGGACAACATAAAATCTGGGGTTCTGTGCTTTCTTTCATTCTGAACAAGTGTTACTGTTTTCTGCACAAAAGCGATTCTGCGAAGCAATGTGAAGACTTCTGCTTCCCAGGCACAGAGAAGGTGCTAGCAGGGAATTCTCTGCCTGCCTTTCCCCAGTGCTCTGCAAGCTCTCCAGGACAACATAAAATCTGGGGCTCTGTGCTTTCTTTCGTTCTGAACAAGTGTTACTGTTTTCTGCACAAAAGCGATTCTGCGAAGCAATGTGAACAGGCACAGAGAAGGTGCTAGCAGGGAATTCTCTGCCTGCCTTTCCCCAGTGCTCTGCAAGCTCTCCAGGACAACAGCAAATCTGGGGCTCTGTGCTTTCTTTCGTTCTGAACAAGTGTTACTGTTTTCTGCACAAAAGCGATTCTGCGAAGCAATGTGAACAGGCACAGAGAAGGTGCTAGCAGGGAATTCTCTGCCTGCCTTTCCCCAGTGCTCTGCAAGCTCTCCAGGACAACATAAAATCTGGGGCTCTGTGCTTTCTTTCGTTCTGAACAAGTGTTACTGTTTTCTGCACAAAAGCGATTCTGCGAAGCAATGTGAACACTTGTGCTTCCCAGGCACAGAGAAGGTGCTAGCAGGGAATTCTCTGCCTGCCTTTCCCCAGTGCTCTGCAAGCTCTCCAGGACAACATAAAATCTGGGGCTCTGTGCTTTCTTTCGTTCTGAACAAGTGTTACTGTTTTCTGCACAAAAGCGATTCTGCCAAGCAATGTGAACACTTGTGCTTCCCAGGCACAGAGAAGGTGCTAGCAGGGAATTCTCTGCCTGCCTTTCCCCAGTGCTCTGCAAGCTCTCCAGGACAACATAAAATCTGGGGCTCTGTGCTTTCTTTCGTTCTGAACAAGTGTTACTGTTTTCTGCACAAAAGCGATTCTGCGAAGTAATGTGAACACTTGTGCTTCCCAGGCACAGAGAAGGTGCTAGCAGGGAATTCTCTGCCTGCCTTTCCCCAGTGCTCTGCAAGCTCTCCAGGACAACATAAAATCTGGGGCTCTGTGCTTTCTTTCGTTCTGAACAAGTGTTACTGTTTTCTGCACAAAAGCGATTCTGCAAAGCAATGTGAACACTTCTGCTTCCCAGGCACAGAGAAGGTGCTAGCAGGGAATTCTCTGCCTGCCTTTCCCCAGTGCTCTGCAAGCTCTCCAGGACAACATAAAATCTGGGGCTCTGTGCTTTCTTTCGTTCTGAACAAGTGTTACTGTTTTCTGCACAAAAGCGATTCTGTGAAGCAATGTGAACAGGCACAGAGAAGGTGCTAGCAGGGAATTCTCTGCCTGCCTTTCCCCAGTGCTCTGCAAGCTCTCCAGGACAACATAAAATCTGGGGCTCTGTGCTTTCTTTCGTTCTGAACAAGTGTTACTGTTTTCTGCACAAAAGCGATTCTGCGAAGTAATGTGAACACTTGTGCTTCCCAGGCACAGAGAAGGTGCTAGCAGGGAATTCTCTGCCTGCCTTTCCCCAGTGCTCTGCAAGCTCTCCAGGACAACAGCAAATCTGAGGCTCTGTGCTTTCTTTCGTTCTGAACAAGTGTTACTGTTTTCTGCACAAAAGCGATTCTGCGAAGCAATGTGAACACTTGTGCTTCCCAGGCACAGAGAAGGTGCTAGCAGGGAATTCTCTGCCTGCCTTTCCCCAGTTCTCTGCAAGCTCTCCAGGACAACATAAAATCTGGGGCTCTGTGCTTTCTTTCGTTCTGAACAACTGTTACTGTTTTCTGCACAAAAGCGATTCTGCGAAGCAATGTGAACACTTCTGCTTCCCAGACACAGAGAAGGTGTTAGCAGGGAATTCTCTGCCTGCCTTTCCCCAGTGCTCTGCAAGCTCTCCAGGACAACATAAAATCTGGGGCTCTGTGCTTTCTTTCGTTCTGAACAAGTGTTACTGTTTTCTGCACAAAAGCGATTCTGCGAAGCAATGTGAACACTTGTGCTTCCCAGGCACAGAGAAGGTGCTAGCAGGGAATTCTCTGCCTGCCTTTCCCCAGTGCTCTGCAAGCTCTCCAGGACAACATAAAATCTGGGGCTCTGTGCTTTCTTTCGTTCTGAACAAGTGTTACTGTTTTCTGCACAAAAGCAATTCTGCGAAGTAATGTGAACACTTCTGCTTCCCAGGCACAGAGAAGGTGCTAGCAGGGAATTCTCTGCCTGCCTTTCCCCAGTGCTCTGCAAGCTCTCCAGGACAACATAAAATCTGGGGCTCTGTGCTTTCTTTCGTTCTGAACAAGTGTTACTGTTTTCTGCACAAAAGCGATTCTGCGAAGCAATGTGAACACTTCTGCTTCCCAGGCACAGAGAAGGTGCTAGCAGGGAATTCTCTGCCTGCCTTTCCCCAGTGCTCTGCAAGCTCTCCAGGACAACATAAAATCTGGGGCTCTGTGCTTTCTTTCGTTCTGAACAAGTGTTACTGTTTTCTGCACAAAAGCGATTCTGCAAAGCAATGTGAACACTTGTGCTTCCCAGGCACAGAGAAGGTGCTAGCAGGGAATTCTCTGCCTGCCTTTCCCCAGTGCTCTGCAAGCTCTCCAGGACAACATAAAATCTGGGGCTCTGTGCTTTCTTTCGTTCTGAACAAGTGTTACTGTTTTCTGCACAAAAGCGATTCTGTGAAGCAATGTGAACAGGCACAGAGAAGGTGCTAGCAGGGAATTCTCTGCCTGCCTTTCCCCAGTGCTCTGCAAGCTCTCCAGGACAACATAAAATCTGGGGCTCTGTGCTTTCTTTCGTTCTGAACAAGTGTTACTGTTTTCTGCACAAAAGCGATTCTGCGAAGTAATGTGAACACTTGTGCTTCCCAGGCACAGAGAAGGTGCTAGCAGGGAATTCTCTGCCTGCCTTTCCCCAGTGCTCTGCAAGCTCTCCAGGACAACAGCAAATCTGAGGCTCTGTGCTTTCTTTCGTTCTGAACAAGTGTTACTGTTTTCTGCACAAAAGCGATTCTGCGAAGCAATGTGAACACTTGTGCTTCCCAGGCACAGAGAAGGTGCTAGCAGGGAATTCTCTGCCTGCCTTTCCCCAGTGCTCTGCAAGCTCTCCAGGACAACATAAAATCTGGGGCTCTGTGCTTTCTTTCGTTCTGAACAAGTGTTACTGTTTTCTGCACAAAAGCGATTCTGCGAAGCAATGTGAACACTTGTGCTTCCCAGGCACAGAGAAGGTGCTAGCAGGGAATTCTCTGCCTGCCTTTCCCCAGTGCTCTGCAAGCTCTCCAGGACAACATAAAATCTGGGGCTCTGTGCTTTCTTTCGTTCTGAACAAGTGTTACTGTTTTCTGCACAAAAGCGATTCTGCGAAGCAATGTGAACACTTGTGCTTCCCAGGCACAGAGAAGGTGCTAGCAGGGAATTCTCTGCCTGCCTTTCCCCAGTGCTCTGCAAGCTCTCCAGGACAACATAAAATCTGGGGCTCTGTGCTTTCTTTCGTTCTGAACAAGTGTTACTGTTTTCTGCACAAAAGCGATTCTGCGAAGTAATGTGAACACTTGTGCTTCCCAGGCACAGAGAAGGTGCTAGCAGGGAATTCTCTGCCTGCCTTTCCCCAGTGCTCTGCAAGCTCTCCAGGACAACATAAAATCTGGGGCTCTGTGCTTTCTTTCGTTCTGAACAAGTGTTACTGTTTTCTGCACAAAAGCGATTCTGCAAAGCAATGTGAACACTTCTGCTTCCCAGGCACAGAGAAGGTGCTAGCAGGGAATTCTCTGCCTGCCTTTCCCCAGTGCTCTGCAAGCTCTCCAGGACAACATAAAATCTGGGGCTCTGTGCTTTCTTTCGTTCTGAACAAGTGTTACTGTTTTCTGCACAAAAGCGATTCTGTGAAGCAATGTGAACAGGCACAGAGAAGGTGCTAGCAGGGAATTCTCTGCCTGCCTTTCCCCAGTGCTCTGCAAGCTCTCCAGGACAACATAAAATCTGGGGCTCTGTGCTTTCTTTCGTTCTGAACAAGTGTTACTGTTTTCTGCACAAAAGCGATTCTGCGAAGTAATGTGAACACTTGTGCTTCCCAGGCACAGAGAAGGTGCTAGCAGGGAATTCTCTGCCTGCCTTTCCCCAGTGCTCTGCAAGCTCTCCAGGACAACAGCAAATCTGAGGCTCTGTGCTTTCTTTCGTTCTGAACAAGTGTTACTGTTTTCTGCACAAAAGCGATTCTGCGAAGCAATGTGAACACTTGTGCTTCCCAGGCACAGAGAAGGTGCTAGCAGGGAATTCTCTGCCTGCCTTTCCCCAGTTCTCTGCAAGCTCTCCAGGACAACATAAAATCTGGGGCTCTGTGCTTTCTTTCGTTCTGAACAACTGTTACTGTTTTCTGCACAAAAGCGATTCTGCGAAGCAATGTGAACACTTCTGCTTCCCAGACACAGAGAAGGTGTTAGCAGGGAATTCTCTGCCTGCCTTTCCCCAGTGCTCTGCAAGCTCTCCAGGACAACATAAAATCTGGGGCTCTGTGCTTTCTTTCGTTCTGAACAAGTGTTACTGTTTTCTGCACAAAAGCGATTCTGCGAAGCAATGTGAACACTTGTGCTTCCCAGGCACAGAGAAGGTGCTAGCAGGGAATTCTCTGCCTGCCTTTCCCCAGTGCTCTGCAAGCTCTCCAGGACAACATAAAATCTGGGGCTCTGTGCTTTCTTTCGTTCTGAACAAGTGTTACTGTTTTCTGCACAAAAGCAATTCTGCGAAGTAATGTGAACACTTGTGCTTCCCAGGCACAGAGAAGGTGCTAGCAGGGAATTCTCTGCCTGCCTTTCCCCAGTGCTCTGCAAGCTCTCCAGGACAACATAAAATCTGGGGCTCTGTGCTTTCTTTCGTTCTGAACAAGTGTTACTGTTTTCTGCACAAAAGCGATTCTGCGAAGCAATGTGAACACTTCTGCTTCCCAGGCACAGAGAAGGTGCTAGCAGGGAATTCTCTGCCTGCCTTTCCCCAGTGCTCTGCAAGCTCTCCAGGACAACATAAAATCTGGGGCTCTGTGCTTTCTTTCGTTCTGAACAAGTGTTACTGTTTTCTGCACAAAAGCGATTCTGCAAAGCAATGTGAACACTTGTGCTTCCCAGGCACAGAGAAGGTGCTAGCAGGGAATTCTCTGCCTGCCTTTCCCCAGTGCTCTGCAAGCTCTCCAGGACAACATAAAATCTGGGGCTCTGTGCTTTCTTTCGTTCTGAACAAGTGTTACTGTTTTCTGCACAAAAGCGATTCTGTGAAGCAATGTGAACAGGCACAGAGAAGGTGCTAGCAGGGAATTCTCTGCCTGCCTTTCCCCAGTGCTCTGCAAGCTCTCCAGGACAACATAAAATCTGGGGCTCTGTGCTTTCTTTCGTTCTGAACAAGTGTTACTGTTTTCTGCACAAAAGCGATTCTGCGAAGTAATGTGAACACTTGTGCTTCCCAGGCACAGAGAAGGTGCTAGCAGGGAATTCTCTGCCTGCCTTTCCCCAGTGCTCTGCAAGCTCTCCAGGACAACAGCAAATCTGAGGCTCTGTGCTTTCTTTCGTTCTGAACAAGTGTTACTGTTTTCTGCACAAAAGCGATTCTGCGAAGCAATGTGAACACTTGTGCTTCCCAGGCACAGAGAAGGTGCTAGCAGGGAATTCTCTGCCTGCCTTTCCCCAGTGCTCTGCAAGCTCTCCAGGACAACATAAAATCTGGGGCTCTGTGCTTTCTTTCGTTCTGAACAAGTGTTACTGTTTTCTGCACAAAAGCGATTCTGCGAAGCAATGTGAACACTTGTGCTTCCCAGGCACAGAGAAGGTGCTAGCAGGGAATTCTCTGCCTGCCTTTCCCCAGTGCTCTGCAAGCTCTCCAGGACAACATAAAATCTGGGGCTCTGTGCTTTCTTTCGTTCTGAACAAGTGTTACTGTTTTCTGCACAAAAGCGATTCTGCGAAGCAATGTGAACACTTGTGCTTCCCAGGCACAGAGAAGGTGCTAGCAGGGAATTCTCTGCCTGCCTTTCCCCAGTGCTCTGCAAGCTCTCCAGGACAACATAAAATCTGGGGCTCTGTGCTTTCTTTCGTTCTGAACAAGTGTTACTGTTTTCTGCACAAAAGCGATTCTGCGAAGTAATGTGAACACTTGTGCTTCCCAGGCACAGAGAAGGTGCTAGCAGGGAATTCTCTGCCTGCCTTTCCCCAGTGCTCTGCAAGCTCTCCAGGACAACATAAAATCTGGGGCTCTGTGCTTTCTTTCGTTCTGAACAAGTGTTACTGTTTTCTGCACAAAAGCGATTCTGCGAAGCAATGTGAACACTTCTGCTTCCCAGGCACAGAGAAGGTGCTAGCAGGGAATTCTCTGCCTGCCTTTCCCCAGTGCTCTGCAAGCTCTCCAGGACAACATAAAATCTGGGGCTCTGTGCTTTCTTTCGTTCTGAACAAGTGTTACTGTTTTCTGCACAAAAGCGATTCTGTGAAGCAATGTGAACAGGCACAGAGAAGGTGCTAGCAGGGAATTCTCTGCCTGCCTTTCCCCAGTGCTCTGCAAGCTCTCCAGGACAACATAAAATCTGGGGCTCTGTGCTTTCTTTCGTTCTGAACAAGTGTTACTGTTTTCTGCACAAAAGCGATTCTGCGAAGTAATGTGAACACTTGTGCTTCCCAGGCACAGAGAAGGTGCTAGCAGGGAATTCTCTGCCTGCCTTTCCCCAGTGCTCTGCAAGCTCTCCAGGACAACAGCAAATCTGAGGCTCTGTGCTTTCTTTCGTTCTGAACAAGTGTTACTGTTTTCTGCACAAAAGCGATTCTGCAAAGCAATGTGAACACTTCTGCTTCCCAGGCACAGAGAAGGTGCTAGCAGGGAATTCTCTGCCTGCCTTTCCCCAGTGCTCTGCAAGCTCTCCAGGACAACATAAAATCTGGGGCTCTGTGCTTTCTTTCGTTCTGAACAAGTGTTACTGTTTTCTGCACAAAAGCGATTCTGCGAAGCAATGTGAACAGGCACAGAGAAGGTGCTAGCAGGGAATTCTCTGCCTGCCTTTCCCCAGTGCTCTGCAAGCTCTCCAGGACAACATAAAATCTGGGGCTCTGTGCTTTCTTTCGTTCTGAACAAGTGTTACTGTTTTCTGCACAAAAGCGATTCTGCGAAGCAATGTGAACACTTGTGCTTCCCAGGCACAGAGAAGGTGCTAGCAGGGAATTCTCTGCCTGCCTTTCCCCAGTGCTCTGCAAGCTCTCCAGGACAACATAAAATCTGGGGCTCTGTGCTTTCTTTCGTTCTGAACAAGTGTTACTGTTTTCTGCACAAAAGCGATTCTGCAAAGCAATGTGAACACTTGTGCTTCCCAGGCACAGAGAAGGTGCTAGCAGGGAATTCTCTGCCTGCCTTTCCCCAGTGCTCTGCAAGCTCTCCAGGACAACATAAAATCTGGGGCTCTGTGCTTTCTTTCGTTCTGAACAAGTGTTACTGTTTTCTGCACAAAAGCGATTCTGTGAAGCAATGTGAACAGGCACAGAGAAGGTGCTAGCAGGGAATTCTCTGCCTGCCTTTCCCCAGTGCTCTGCAAGCTCTCCAGGACAACATAAAATCTGGGGCTCTGTGCTTTCTTTCGTTCTGAACAAGTGTTACTGTTTTCTGCACAAAAGCGATTCTGCGAAGTAATGTGAACACTTGTGCTTCCCAGGCACAGAGAAGGTGCTAGCAGGGAATTCTCTGCCTGCCTTTCCCCAGTGCTCTGCAAGCTCTCCAGGACAACAGCAAATCTGAGGCTCTGTGCTTTCTTTCGTTCTGAACAAGTGTTACTGTTTTCTGCACAAAAGCGATTCTGCGAAGCAATGTGAACACTTGTGCTTCCCAGGCACAGAGAAGGTGCTAGCAGGGAATTCTCTGCCTGCCTTTCCCCAGTGCTCTGCAAGCTCTCCAGGACAACATAAAATCTGGGGCTCTGTGCTTTCTTTCGTTCTGAACAAGTGTTACTGTTTTCTGCACAAAAGCGATTCTGCGAAGCAATGTGAACACTTGTGCTTCCCAGGCACAGAGAAGGTGCTAGCAGGGAATTCTCTGCCTGCCTTTCCCCAGTGCTCTGCAAGCTCTCCAGGACAACATAAAATCTGGGGCTCTGTGCTTTCTTTCGTTCTGAACAAGTGTTACTGTTTTCTGCACAAAAGCGATTCTGCGAAGCAATGTGAACACTTGTGCTTCCCAGGCACAGAGAAGGTGCTAGCAGGGAATTCTCTGCCTGCCTTTCCCCAGTGCTCTGCAAGCTCTCCAGGACAACATAAAATCTGGGGCTCTGTGCTTTCTTTCGTTCTGAACAAGTGTTACTGTTTTCTGCACAAAAGCGATTCTGCGAAGTAATGTGAACACTTGTGCTTCCCAGGCACAGAGAAGGTGCTAGCAGGGAATTCTCTGCCTGCCTTTCCCCAGTGCTCTGCAAGCTCTCCAGGACAACATAAAATCTGGGGCTCTGTGCTTTCTTTCGTTCTGAACAAGTGTTACTGTTTTCTGCACAAAAGCGATTCTGCGAAGCAATGTGAACACTTCTGCTTCCCAGGCACAGAGAAGGTGCTAGCAGGGAATTCTCTGCCTGCCTTTCCCCAGTGCTCTGCAAGCTCTCCAGGACAACATAAAATCTGGGGCTCTGTGCTTTCTTTCGTTCTGAACAAGTGTTACTGTTTTCTGCACAAAAGCGATTCTGTGAAGCAATGTGAACAGGCACAGAGAAGGTGCTAGCAGGGAATTCTCTGCCTGCCTTTCCCCAGTGCTCTGCAAGCTCTCCAGGACAACATAAAATCTGGGGCTCTGTGCTTTCTTTCGTTCTGAACAAGTGTTACTGTTTTCTGCACAAAAGCGATTCTGCGAAGTAATGTGAACACTTGTGCTTCCCAGGCACAGAGAAGGTGCTAGCAGGGAATTCTCTGCCTGCCTTTCCCCAGTGCTCTGCAAGCTCTCCAGGACAACAGCAAATCTGAGGCTCTGTGCTTTCTTTCGTTCTGAACAAGTGTTACTGTTTTCTGCACAAAAGCGATTCTGCAAAGCAATGTGAACACTTCTGCTTCCCAGGCACAGAGAAGGTGCTAGCAGGGAATTCTCTGCCTGCCTTTCCCCAGTGCTCTGCAAGCTCTCCAGGACAACATAAAATCTGGGGCTCTGTGCTTTCTTTCGTTCTGAACAAGTGTTACTGTTTTCTGCACAAAAGCGATTCTGCGAAGCAATGTGAACAGGCACAGAGAAGGTGCTAGCAGGGAATTCTCTGCCTGCCTTTCCCCAGTGCTCTGCAAGCTCTCCAGGACAACATAAAATCTGGGGCTCTGTGCTTTCTTTCGTTCTGAACAAGTGTTACTGTTTTCTGCACAAAAGCGATTCTGCAAAGCAATGTGAACACTTGTGCTTCCCAGGCACAGAGAAGGTGCTAGCAGGGAATTCTCTGCCTGCCTTTCCCCAGTGCTCTGCAAGCTCTCCAGGACAACATAAAATCTGGGGCTCTGTGCTTTCTTTCGTTCTGAACAAGTGTTACTGTTTTCTGCACAAAAGCGATTCTGCGAAGCAATGTGAACAGGCACAGAGAAGGTGCTAGCAGGGAATTCTCTGCCTGCCTTTCCCCAGTGCTCTGCAAGCTCTCCAGGACAACATAAAATCTGGGGCTCTGTGCTTTCTTTCCTTCTGAACAACTGTTACTGTTTTCTGCACAAAAGCGATTCTGCGAAGTAATGTGAACACTTCTGCTTCCCAGGCACAGAGAAGGTGCTAGCAGGGAATTCTCTGCCTGCCTTTCCCCAGTGCTCTGCAAGCTCTCCAGGACAACATAAAATCTGGGGCTCTGTGCTTTCTTTCGTTCTGAACAAGTGTTACTGTTTTCTGCACAAAAGCGATTCTGCGAAGCAATGTGAACACTTGTGCTTCCCAGGCACAGAGAAGGTGCTAGCAGGGAATTCTCTGCCTGCCTTTCCCCAGTGCTCTGCAAGCTCTCCAGGACAACATAAAATCTGGGGCTCTGTGCTTTCTTTCGTTCTGAACAAGTGTTACTGTTTTCTGCACAAAAGCGATTCTGCGAAGCAATGTGAACAGGCACAGAGAAGGTGCTAGCAGGGAATTCTCTGCCTGCCTTTCCCCAGTGCTCTGCAAGCTCTCCAGGACAACATAAAATCTGGGGCTCTGTGCTTTCTTTCATTCTGAACAAGTGTTACTGTTTTCTGCACAAAAGCGATTCTGCGAAGCAATGTGAACACTTGTGCTTCCCAGGCACAGAGAAGGTGCTAGCAGGGAATTCTCTGCCTGCCTTTCCCCAGTGCTCTGCAAGCTCTCCAGGACAACATAAAATCTGGGGCTCTGTGCTTTCTTTCGTTCTGAACAAGTGTTACTGTTTTCTGCACAAAAGCGATTCTGCGAAGCAATGTGAACAGGCACAGAGAAGGTGCTAGCAGGGAATTCTCTGCCTGCCTTTCCCCAGTGCTCTGCAAGCTCTCCAGGACAACATAAAATCTGGGGCTCTGTGCTTTCTTTCGTTCTGAACAAGTGTTACTGTTTTCTGCACAAAAGCGATTCTGCGAAGTAATGTGAACACTTCTGCTTCCCAGGCACAGAGAAGGTGCTAGCAGGGAATTCTCTGCCTGCCTTTCCCCAGTGCTCTGCAAGCTCTCCAGGACAACATAAAATCTGGGGCTCTGTGCTTTCTTTCGTTCTGAACAAGTGTTACTGTTTTCTGCACAAAAGCGATTCTGCGAAGCAATGTGAACACTTCTGCTTCCCAGGCACAGAGAAGGTGCTAGCAGGGAATTCTCTGCCTGCCTTTCCCCAGTGCTCTGCAAGCTCTCCAGGACAACATAAAATCTGGGGCTCTGTGCTTTCTTTCGTTCTGAACAAGTGTTACTGTTTTCTGCACAAAAGCGATTCTGCGAAGCAATGTGAACAGGCACAGAGAAGGTGCTAGCAGGGAATTCTCTGCCTGCCTTTCCCCAGTGCTCTGCAAGCTCTCCAGGACAACATAAAATCTGGGGCTCTGTGCTTTCTTTCGTTCTGAACAAGTGTTACTGTTTTCTGCACAAAAGCGATTCTGCGAAGCAATATGAACACTTGTGCTTCCCAGGCACAGAGAAGGTGCTAGCAGGGAATTCTCTGCCTGCCTTTCCCCAGTGCTCTGCAAGCTCTCCAGGACAACATAAAATCTGGGGCTCTGTGCTTTCTTTCCTTCTGAACAACTGTTACTGTTTTCTGCACAAAAGCGATTCTGCAAAGCAATGTGAACACTTCTGCTTCCCAGGCACAGAGAAGGTGCTAGCAGGGAATTCTCTGCCTGCCTTTCCCCAGTGCTCTGCAAGCTCTCCAGGACAACATAAAATCTGGGGCTCTGTGCTTTCTTTCGTTCTGAACAAGTGTTACTGTTTTCTGCACAAAAGCGATTCTGCGAAGCAATGTGAACAGGCACAGAGAAGGTGCTAGCAGGGAATTCTCTGCCTGCCTTTCCCCAGTGCTCTGCAAGCTCTCCAGGACAACAGCAAATCTGGGGCTCTGTGCTTTCTTTCGTTCTGAACAAGTGTTACTGTTTTCTGCACAAAAGCGATTCTGCGAAGCAATGTGAACACTTGTGCTTCCCAGGCACAGAGAAGGTGCTAGCAGGGAATTCTCTGCCTGCCTTTCCCCAGTGCTCTGCAAGCTCTCCAGGACAACATAAAATCTGGGGCTCTGTGCTTTCTTTCGTTCTGAACAACTGTTACTGTTTTCTGCACAAAAGCGATTCTGCCAAGCAATGTGAACACTTGTGCTTCCCAGGCACAGAGAAGGTGCTAGCAGGGAATTCTCTGCCTGCCTTTCCCCAGTGCTCTGCAAGCTCTCCAGGACAACATAAAATCTGGGGCTCTGTGCTTTCTTTCGTTCTGAACAAGTGTTACTGTTTTCTGCACAAAAGCGATTCTGCGAAGCAATGTGAACAGGCACAGAGAAGGTGCTAGCAGGGAATTCTCTGCCTGCCTTTCCCCAGTGCTCTGCAAGCTCTCCAGGACAACATAAAATCTGGGGTTCTGTGCTTTCTTTCATTCTGAAAAAGTGTTACTGTTTTCTGCACAAAAGCGATTCTGCGAAGCAATGTGAACACTTGTGCTTCCCAGGCACAGAGAAGGTGCTAGCAGGGAATTCTCTGCCTGCCTTTCCCCAGTGCTCTGCAAGCTCTCCAGGACAACATAAAATCTGGGGCTCTGTGCTTTCTTTCGTTCTGAACAAGTGTTACTGTTTTCTGCACAAAAGCGATTCTGCGAAGCAATGTGAACACTTCTGCTTCCCAGGCACAGAGAAGGTGCTAGCAGGGAATTCTCTGCCTGCCTTTCCCCAGTGCTCTGCAAGCTCTCCAGGACAACATAAAATCTGGGGCTCTGTGCTTTCTTTCGTTCTGAACAACTGTTACTGTTTTCTGCACAAAAGCGATTCTGCGAAGCAATGTGAACACTTGTGCTTCCCAGGCACAGAGAAGGTGCTAGCAGGGAATTCTCTGCCTGCCTTTCCCCAGTGCTCTGCAAGCTCTCCAGGACAACAGCAAATCTGGGGCTCTGTGCTTTCTTTCGTTCTGAACAAGTGTTACTGTTTTCTGCACAAAAGCGATTCTGCAAAGCAAAGTGAACAGGCTCAGAGAAGGTGCTAGCAGGGAATTCTCTGCCTGCCTTTCCTCAGTGCTCTGCAAGCTCTCCAGGACAACATAAAATCTGGGGTTCTGTGCTTTCTTTCATTCTGAACAAGTGTTACTGTTTTCTGCACAAAAGCGATTCTGCGAAGCAATGTGAAGACTTCTGCTTCCCAGGCACAGAGAAGGTGCTAGCAGGGAATTCTCTGCCTGCCTTTCCCCAGTGCTCTGCAAGCTCTCCAGGACAACATAAAATCTGGGGCTCTGTGCTTTCTTTCGTTCTGAACAAGTGTTACTGTTTTCTGCACAAAAGCGATTCTGCGAAGCAATGTGAACAGGCACAGAGAAGGTGCTAGCAGGGAATTCTCTGCCTGCCTTTCCCCAGTGCTCTGCAAGCTCTCCAGGACAACATAAAATCTGGGGCTCTGTGCTTTCTTTCGTTCTGAACAAGTGTTACTGTTTTCTGCACAAAAGCGATTCTGCAAAGCAATGTGAACACTTGTGCTTCCCAGGCACAGAGAAGGTGCTAGCAGGGAATTCTCTGCCTGCCTTTCCCCAGTGCTCTGCAAGCTCTCCAGGACAACATAAAATCTGGGGCTCTGTGCTTTCTTTCGTTCTGAACAAGTGTTACTGTTTTCTGCACAAAAGCGATTCTGCAAAGCAATGTGAACAGGCACAGAGAAGGTGCTAGCAGGGAATTCTCTGCCTGCCTTTCCCCAGTGCTCTGCAAGCTCTCCAGGACAACATAAAATCTGGGGCTCTGTGCTTTCTTTCGTTCTGAACAAGTGTTACTGTTTTCTGCACAAAAGCGATTCTGCAAAGCAAAGTGAACAGGCACAGAGAAGGTGCTAGCAGGGAATTCTCTGCCTGCCTTTCCTCAGTGCTCTGCAAGCTCTCCAGGACAACATAAAATCTGGGGTTCTGTGCTTTCTTTCATTCTGAACAAGTGTTACTGTTTTCTGCACAAAAGCGATTCTGCGAAGCAATGTGAAGACTTCTGCTTCCCAGGCACAGAGAAGGTGCTAGCAGGGAATTCTCTGCCTGCCTTTCCCCAGTGCTCTGCAAGCTCTCCAGGACAACATAAAATCTGGGGCTCTGTGCTTTCTTTCGTTCTGAACAAGTGTTACTGTTTTCTGCACAAAAGCGATTCTGCGAAGCAATGTGAACAGGCACAGAGAAGGTGCTAGCAGGGAATTCTCTGCCTGCCTTTCCCCAGTGCTCTGCAAGCTCTCCAGGACAACATAAAATCTGGGGCTCTGTGCTTTCTTTCGTTCTGAACAAGTGTTACTGTTTTCTGCACAAAAGCGATTCTGCAAAGCAATGTGAACACTTGTGCTTCCCAGGCACAGAGAAGGTGCTAGCAGGGAATTCTCTGCCTGCCTTTCCCCAGTGCTCTGCAAGCTCTCCAGGACAACATAAAATCTGGGGCTCTGTGCTTTCTTTCGTTCTGAACAAGTGTTACTGTTTTCTGCACAAAAGCGATTCTGCAAAGCAATGTGAACAGGCACAGAGAAGGTGCTAGCAGGGAATTCTCTGCCTGCCTTTCCCCAGTGCTCTGCAAGCTCTCCAGGACAACATAAAATCTGGGGCTCTGTGCTTTCTTTCGTTCTGAACAACTGTTACTGTTTTCTGCACAAAAGCGATTCTGCGAAGCAATGTGAACACTTGTGCTTCCCAGGCACAGAGAAGGTGCTAGCAGGGAATTCTCTGCCTGCCTTTCCCCAGTGCTCTGCAAGCTCTCCAGGACAACATAAAATCTGGGGCTCTGTGCTTTCTTTCGTTCTGAACAAGTGTTACTGTTTTCTGCACAAAAGCGATTCTGCGAAGCAATGTGAACACTTGTGCTTCCCAGGCACAGAGAAGGTGCTAGCAGGGAATTCTCTGCCTGCCTTTCCCCAGTGCTCTGCAAGCTCTCCAGGACAACATAAAATCTGGGGCTCTGTGCTTTCTTTCGTTCTGAACAAGTGTTACTGTTTTCTGCACAAAAGCGATTCTGCGAAGTAATGTGAATACTTGTGCTTCCCAGGCACAGAGAAGGTGCTAGCAGGGAATTCTCTGCCTGCCTTTCCCCAGTGCTCTGCAAGCTCTCCAGGACAACATAAAATCTGGGGCTCTGTGCTTTCTTTCGTTCTGAACAAGTGTTACTGTTTTCTGCACAAAAGCGATTCTGCGAAGCAATGTGATTAGGCACAGAGAAGGTGCTAGCAGGGAATTCTCTGCCTGCCTTTCCCCAGTGCTCTGCAAGCTCTCCAGGACAACATAAAATCTGGGGCTCTGTGCTTTCTTTCATTCTGAACAAGTGTTACTGTTTTCTGCACAAAAGCGATTCTGCGAAGCAATGTGAACACTTCTGCTTCCCAGGCACAGAGAAGGTGCTAGCAGGGAATTCTCTGCCTGCCTTTCCCCAGTGCTCTGCAAGCTCTCCAGGACAACATAAAATCTGGGGCTCTGTGCTTTCTTTCGTTCTGAACAAGTGTTACTGTTTTCTGCACAAAAGCGATTCTGCCAAGCAATGTGAACACTTGTGCTTCCCAGGCACAGAGAAGGTGCTAGCAGGGAATTCTCTGCCTGCCTTTCCCCAGTGCTCTGCAAGCTCTCCAGGACAACATAAAATCTGGGGCTCTGTGCTTTCTTTCGTTCTGAACAAGTGTTACTGTTTTCTGCACAAAAGCGATTCTGCAAAGCAAAGTGAACAGGCTCAGAGAAGGTGCTAGCAGGGAATTCTCTGCCTGCCTTTCCTCAGTGCTCTGCAAGCTCTCCAGGACAACATAAAATCTGGGGTTCTGTGCTTTCTTTCATTCTGAACAAGTGTTACTGTTTTCTGCACAAAAGCGATTCTGCGAAGCAATGTGAAGACTTCTGCTTCCCAGGCACAGAGAAGGTGCTAGCAGGGAATTCTCTGCCTGCCTTTCCCCAGTGCTCTGCAAGCTCTCCAGGACAACATAAAATCTGGGGCTCTGTGCTTTCTTTCGTTCTGAACAAGTGTTACTGTTTTCTGCACAAAAGCGATTCTGCGAAGCAATGTGAACAGGCACAGAGAAGGTGCTAGCAGGGAATTCTCTGCCTGCCTTTCCCCAGTGCTCTGCAAGCTCTCCAGGACAACATAAAATCTGGGGCTCTGTGCTTTCTTTCGTTCTGAACAAGTGTTACTGTTTTCTGCACAAAAGCGATTCTGCAAAGCAATGTGAACACTTGTGCTTCCCAGGCACAGAGAAGGTGCTAGCAGGGAATTCTCTGCCTGCCTTTCCCCAGTGCTCTGCAAGCTCTCCAGGACAACATAAAATCTGGGGCTCTGTGCTTTCTTTCGTTCTGAACAAGTGTTACTGTTTTCTGCACAAAAGCGATTCTGCAAAGCAATGTGAACAGGCACAGAGAAGGTGCTAGCAGGGAATTCTCTGCCTGCCTTTCCCCAGTGCTCTGCAAGCTCTCCAGGACAACATAAAATCTGGGGCTCTGTGCTTTCTTTCGTTCTGAACAAGTGTTACTGTTTTCTGCACAAAAGCGATTCTGCAAAGCAAAGTGAACAGGCACAGAGAAGGTGCTAGCAGGGAATTCTCTGCCTGCCTTTCCTCAGTGCTCTGCAAGCTCTCCAGGACAACATAAAATCTGGGGTTCTGTGCTTTCTTTCATTCTGAACAAGTGTTACTGTTTTCTGCACAAAAGCGATTCTGCGAAGCAATGTGAAGACTTCTGCTTCCCAGGCACAGAGAAGGTGCTAGCAGGGAATTCTCTGCCTGCCTTTCCCCAGTGCTCTGCAAGCTCTCCAGGACAACATAAAATCTGGGGCTCTGTGCTTTCTTTCCTTCTGAACAAGTGTTACTGTTTTCTGCACAAAAGCGATTCTGCGAAGCAATGTGAACAGGCACAGAGAAGGTGCTAGCAGGGAATTCTCTGCCTGCCTTTCCCCAGTGCTCTGCAAGCTCTCCAGGACAACATAAAATCTGGGGCTCTGTGCTTTCTTTCGTTCTGAACAAGTGTTACTGTTTTCTGCACAAAAGCGATTCTGCAAAGCAATGTGAACACTTGTGCTTCCCAGGCACAGAGAAGGTGCTAGCAGGGAATTCTCTGCCTGCCTTTCCCCAGTGCTCTGCAAGCTCTCCAGGACAACATAAAATCTGGGGCTCTGTGCTTTCTTTCGTTCTGAACAAGTGTTACTGTTTTCTGCACAAAAGCGATTCTGCAAAGCAATGTGAACAGGCACAGAGAAGGTGCTAGCAGGGAATTCTCTGCCTGCCTTTCCCCAGTGCTCTGCAAGCTCTCCAGGACAACATAAAATCTGGGGCTCTGTGCTTTCTTTCGTTCTGAACAACTGTTACTGTTTTCTGCACAAAAGCGATTCTGCGAAGCAATGTGAACACTTGTGCTTCCCAGGCACAGAGAAGGTGCTAGCAGGGAATTCTCTGCCTGCCTTTCCCCAGTGCTCTGCAAGCTCTCCAGGACAACATAAAATCTGGGGCTCTGTGCTTTCTTTCGTTCTGAACAACTGTTACTGTTTTCTGCACAAAAGCGATTCTGCCAAGCAATGTGAACACTTGTGCTTCCCAGGCACAGAGAAGGTGCTAGCAGGGAATTCTCTGCCTGCCTTTCCCCAGTGCTCTGCAAGCTCTCCAGGACAACATAAAATCTGGGGCTCTGTGCTTTCTTTCGTTCTGAACAAGTGTTACTGTTTTCTGCACAAAAGCGATTCTGCGAAGTAATGTGAACACTTGTGCTTCCCAGGCACAGAGAAGGTGCTAGCAGGGAATTCTCTGCCTGCCTTTCCCCAGTGCTCTGCAAGCTCTCCAGGACAACATAAAATCTGGGGCTCTGTGCTTTCTTTCGTTCTGAACAAGTGTTACTGTTTTCTGCACAAAAGCGATTCTGCGAAGCAATGTGATTAGGCACAGAGAAGGTGCTAGCAGGGAATTCTCTGCCTGCCTTTCCCCAGTGCTCTGCAAGCTCTCCAGGACAACATAAAATCTGGGGCTCTGTGCTTTCTTTCATTCTGAACAAGTGTTACTGTTTTCTGCACAAAAGCGATTCTGCGAAGCAATGTGAACACTTCTGCTTCCCAGGCACAGAGAAGGTGCTAGCAGGGAATTCTCTGCCTGCCTTTCCCCAGTGCTCTGCAAGCTCTCCAGGACAACATAAAATCTGGGGCTCTGTGCTTTCTTTCGTTCTGAACAAGTGTTACTGTTTTCTGCACAAAAGCGATTCTGCCAAGCAATGTGAACACTTGTGCTTCCCAGGCACAGAGAAGGTGCTAGCAGGGAATTCTCTGCCTGCCTTTCCCCAGTGCTCTGCAAGCTCTCCAGGACAACATAAAATCTGGGGCTCTGTGCTTTCTTTCGTTCTGAACAAGTGTTACTGTTTTCTGCACAAAAGCGATTCTGCGAAGTAATGTGAACACTTGTGCTTCCCAGGCACAGAGAAGGTGCTAGCAGGGAATTCTCTGCCTGCCTTTCCCCAGTGCTCTGCAAGCTCTCCAGGACAACAGCAAATCTGAGGCTCTGTGCTTTCTTTCGTTCTGAACAAGTGTTACTGTTTTCTGCACAAAAGCGATTCTGCGAAGCAATGTGAACACTTGTGCTTCCCAGGCACAGAGAAGGTGCTAGCAGGGAATTCTCTGCCTGCCTTTCCCCAGTGCTCTGCAAGCTCTCCAGGACAACATAAAATCTGGGGCTCTGTGCTTTCTTTCGTTCTGAACAACTGTTACTGTTTTCTGCACAAAAGCGATTCTGCGAAGCAATGTGAACACTTGTGCTTCCCAGGCACAGAGAAGGTGCTAGCAGGGAATTCTCTGCCTGCCTTTCCCCAGTGCTCTGCAAGCTCTCCAGGACAACATAAAATCTGGGGCTCTGTGCTTTCTTTCGTTCTGAACAAGTGTTACTGTTTTCTGCACAAAAGCGATTCTGCGAAGTAATGTGAACACTTGTGCTTCCCAGGCACAGAGAAGGTGCTAGCAGGGAATTCTCTGCCTGCCTTTCCCCAGTGCTCTGCAAGCTCTCCAGGACAACATAAAATCTGGGGCTCTGTGCTTTCTTTCGTTCTGAACAAGTGTTACTGTTTTCTGCACAAAAGCGATTCTGCGAAGCAAAGTGAACAGGCACAGAGAAGGTGCTAGCAGGGAATTCTCTGCCTGCCTTTCCTCAGTGCTCTGCAAGCTCTCCAGGACAACGTAAAATCTGGGGTTCTGTGCTTTCTTTCATTCTGAACAAGTGTTACTGTTTTCTGCACAAAAGCGATTCTGCGAAGCAATGTGAACACTTCTGCTTCCCAGGCACAGAGAAGGTGCTAGCAGGGAATTCTCTGCCTGCCTTTCCCCAGTGCTCTGCAAGCTCTCCAGGACAACAGCAAATCTGGGGCTCTGTGCTTTCTTTCGTTCTGAACAAGTGTTACTGTTTTCTGCACAAAAGCGATTCTGCGAAGCAATGTGAACAGGCACAGAGAAGGTGCTAGCAGGGAATTCTCTGCCTGCCTTTCCCCAGTGCTCTGCAAGCTCTCAAGGACAACATAAAATCTGGGGCTCTGTGCTTTCTTTCGTTCTGAACAAGTGTTACTGTTTTCTGCACAAAAGCGATTCTGCGAAGTAATGTGAACACTTGTGCTTCCCAGGCACAGAGAAGGTGCTAGCAGGGAATTCTCTGCCTGCCTTTCCCCAGTGCTCTGCAAGCTCTCCAGGACAACAGCAAATCTGGGGCTCTGTGCTTTCTTTCGTTCTGAACAAGTGTTACTGTTTTCTGCACAAAAGCGATTCTGCGAAGCAATATGAACAGGCACAGAGAAGGTGCTAGCAGGGAATTCTCTGCCTGCCTTTCCCCAGTGCTCTGCAAGCTCTCCAGGACAACATAAAATCTGGGGTTCTGTGCTTTCTTTCGTTCTGAACAAGTGTTACTGTTTTCTGCACAAAAGCGATTCTGCAAAGCAATGTGAACACTTGTGCTTCCCAGGCACAGAGAAGGTGCTAGCAGGGAATTCTCTGCCTGCCTTTCCCCAGTGCTCTGCAAGCTCTCCAGGACAACATAAAATCTGGGGCTCTGTGCTTTCTTTCGTTCTGAACAAGTGTTACTGTTTTCTGCAGAAAAGCGATTCTGCGAAGCAATGTGAACAGGCACAGAGAAGGTGCTAGCAGGGAATTCTCTGCCTGCCTTTCCCCAGTGCTCTGCAAGCTCTCCAGGACAACATAAAATCTGGGGCTCTGTGCTTTCTTTCCTTCTGAACAAGTGTTACTGTTTTCTGCACAAAAGCGATTCTGCGAAGTAATGTGAACACTTCTGCTTCCCAGGCACAGAGAAGGTGCTAGCAGGGAATTCTCTGCCTGCCTTTCCCCAGTGCTCTGCAAGCTCTCCAGGACAACATAAAATCTGGGGCTCTGTGCTTTCTTTCGTTCTGAACAAGTGTTACTGTTTTCTGCACAAAAGCGATTCTGCAAAGCAATGTGAACACTTGTGCTTCCCAGGCACAGAGAAGGTGCTAGCAGGGAATTCTCTGCCTGCCTTTCCCCAGTGCTCTGCAAGCTCTCCAGGACAACAGCAAATCTGGGGCTCTGTGCTTTCTTTCCTTCTGAACAAGTGTTACTGTTTTCTGCACAAAAGCGATTCTGCGAAGCAATGTGAACAGGCACAGAGAAGGTGGTAGCAGGGAATTCTCTGCCTGCCTTTCCCCAGTGCTCTGCAAGCTCTCCAGGACAACAGCAAATCTGGGGTTCTGTGCTTTCTTTCATTCTGAACAAGTGTTACTGTTTTCTGCACAAAAGCGATTCTGTGAAGCAATGTGAACACTTCTGCTTCCCAGGCACAGAGAAGGTGCTAGCAGGGAATTCTCTGCCTGCCTTTCCCCAGTGCTCTGCAAGCTCTCCAGGACAACATAAAATCTGGGGCTCTGTGCTTTCTTTCGTTCTGAACAAGTGTTACTGTTTTCTGCACAAAAGCGATTCTGCGAAGCAATATGAACACTTGTGCTTCCCAGGCACAGAGAAGGTGCTAGCAGGGAATTCTCTGCCTGCCTTTCCCCAGTGCTCTGCAAGCTCTCCAGGACAACAGCAAATCTGGGGCTCTGTGCTTTCTTTCGTTCTGAACAACTGTTACTGTTTTCTGCACAAAAGCGATTCTGCAAAGCAATGTGAACACTTGTGCTTCCCAGGCACAGAGAAGGTGCTAGCAGGGAATTCTCTGCCTGCCTTTCCCCAGTGCTCTGCAAGCTCTCCAGGACAACATAAAATCTGGGGCTCTGTGCTTTCTTTCGTTCTGAACAAGTGTTACTGTTTTCTGCACAAAAGCGATTCTGCCAAGCAATGTGAACAGGCACAGAGAAGGTGCTAGCAGGGAATTCTCTGCCTGCCTTTCCCCAGTGCTCTGCAAGCTCTCCAGGACAACATAAAATCTGGGGCTCTGTGCTTTCTTTCGTTCTGAACAAGTGTTACTGTTTTCTGCACAAAAGCGATTCTGCAAAGCAATGTGAACACTTGTGCTTCCCAGGCACAGAGAAGGTGCTAGCAGGGAATTCTCTGCCTGCCTTTCCCCAGTGCTCTGCAAGCTCTCCAGGACAACAGCAAATCTGGGGCTCTGTGCTTTCTTTCGTTCTGAACAAGTGTTACTGTTTTCTGCACAAAAGCGATTCTGCGAAGCAATGTGAACAGGCACAGAGAAGGTGCTAGCAGGGAATTCTCTGCCTGCCTTTCCCCAGTGCTCTGCAAGCTCTCCAGGACAACATAAAATCTGGGGTTCTGTGCTTTCTTTCATTCTGAACAAGTGTTACTGTTTTCTGCACAAAAGCGATTCTGCGAAGCAATGTGAACACTTGTGCTTCCCAGGCACAGAGAAGGTGCTAGCAGGGAATTCTCTGCCTGCCTTTCCCCAGTGCTCTGCAAGCTCTCCAGGACAACATAAAATCTGGGGCTCTGTGCTTTCTTTCGTTCTGAACAAGTGTTACTGTTTTCTGCACAAAAGCGATTCTGCGAAGCAATATGAACACTTGTGCTTCCCAGGCACAGAGAAGGTGCTAGCAGGGAATTCTCTGCCTGCCTTTCCCCAGTGCTCTGCAAGCTCTCCAGGACAACAGCAAATCTGGGGCTCTGTGCTTTCTTTCGTTCTGAACAACTGTTACTGTTTTCTGCACAAAAGCGATTCTGCAAAGCAATGTGAACACTTGTGCTTCCCAGGCACAGAGAAGGTGCTAGCAGGGAATTCTCTGCCTGCCTTTCCCCAGTGCTCTGCAAGCTCTCCAGGACAACATAAAATCTGGGGCTCTGTGCTTTCTTTTGTTCTGAACAAGTGTTACTGTTTTCTGCACAAAAGCGATTCTGCCAAGCAATGTGAACAGGCACAGAGAAGGTGCTAGCAGGGAATTCTCTGCCTGCCTTTCCCCAGTGCTCTGCAAGCTCTCCAGGACAACATAAAATCTGGGGCTCTGTGCTTTCTTTCCTTCTGAACAAGTGTTACTGTTTTCTGCACAAAAGCAATTCTGCGAAGTAATGTGAACACTTGTGCTTCCCAGGCACAGAGAAGGTGCTAGCAGGGAATTCTCTGCCTGCCTTTCCCCAGTGCTCTGCAAGCTCTCCAGGACAACAGCAAATCTGGGGCTCTGTGCTTTCTTTCGTTCTGAACAAGTGTTACTGTTTTCTGCACAAAAGCGATTCTGCGAAGCAATGTGAACACTTGTGCTTCCCAGGCACAGAGAAGGTGCTAGCAGGGAATTCTCTGCCTGCCTTTCCCCAGTGCTCTGCAAGCTCTCCAGGACAACATAAAATCTGGGGCTCTGTGCTTTCTTTCGTTCTGAACAAGTGTTACTGTTTTCTGCACAAAAGCGATTCTGCCAAGCAATGTGAACAGGCACAGAGAAGGTGCTAGCAGGGAATTCTCTGCCTGCCTTTCCCCAGTGCTCTGCAAGCTCTCCAGGACAACATAAAATCTGGGGCTCTGTGCTTTCTTTCGTTCTGAACAAGTGTTACTGTTTTCTGCACAAAAGCGATTCTGCAAAGCAATGTGAACACTTGTGCTTCCCAGGCACAGAGAAGGTGCTAGCAGGGAATTCTCTGCCTGCCTTTCCCCAGTGCTCTGCAAGCTCTCCAGGACAACAGCAAATCTGGGGCTCTGTGCTTTCTTTCGTTCTGAACAAGTGTTACTGTTTTCTGCACAAAAGCGATTCTGCGAAGCAATGTGAACAGGCACAGAGAAGGTGGTAGCAGGGAATTCTCTGCCTGCCTTTCCCCAGTGCTCTGCAAGCTCTCCAGGACAACATAAAATCTGGGGTTCTGTGCTTTCTTTCATTCTGAACAAGTGTTACTGTTTTCTGCACAAAAGCGATTCTGCGAAGCAATGTGAACACTTGTGCTTCCCAGGCACAGAGAAGGTGCTAGCAGGGAATTCTCTGCCTGCCTTTCCCCAGTGCTCTGCAAGCTCTCCAGGACAACATAAAATCTGGGGCTCTGTGCTTTCTTTCGTTCTGAACAAGTGTTACTGTTTTCTGCACAAAAGCGATTCTGCGAAGCAATATGAACACTTGTGCTTCCCAGGCACAGAGAAGGTGCTAGCAGGGAATTCTCTGCCTGCCTTTCCCCAGTGCTCTGCAAGCTCTCCAGGACAACAGCAAATCTGGGGCTCTGTGCTTTCTTTCGTTCTGAACAACTGTTACTGTTTTCTGCACAAAAGCGATTCTGCAAAGCAATGTGAACACTTGTGCTTCCCAGGCACAGAGAAGGTGCTAGCAGGGAATTCTCTGCCTGCCTTTCCCCAGTGCTCTGCAAGCTCTCCAGGACAACATAAAATCTGGGGCTCTGTGCTTTCTTTCGTTCTGAACAAGTGTTACTGTTTTCTGCACAAAAGCGATTCTGCCAAGCAATGTGAACAGGCACAGAGAAGGTGCTAGCAGGGAATTCTCTGCCTGCCTTTCCCCAGTGCTCTGCAAGCTCTCCAGGACAACATAAAATCTGGGGCTCTGTGCTTTCTTTCCTTCTGAACAAGTGTTACTGTTTTCTGCACAAAAGCAATTCTGCGAAGTAATGTGAACACTTGTGCTTCCCAGGCACAGAGAAGGTGCTAGCAGGGAATTCTCTGCCTGCCTTTCCCCAGTGCTCTGCAAGCTCTCCAGGACAACAGCAAATCTGGGGCTCTGTGCTTTCTTTCGTTCTGAACAAGTGTTACTGTTTTCTGCACAAAAGCGATTCTGCGAAGCAATGTGAACACTTGTGCTTCCCAGGCACAGAGAAGGTGCTAGCAGGGAATTCTCTGCCTGCCTTTCCCCAGTGCTCTGCAAGCTCTCCAGGACAACATAAAATCTGGGGCTCTGTGCTTTCTTTCGTTCTGAACAAGTGTTACTGTTTTCTGCACAAAAGCGATTCTGCGAAGCAATGTGAACAGGCACAGAGAAGGTGCTAGCAGGGAATTCTCTGCCTGCCTTTCCCCAGTGCTCTGCAAGCTCTCCAGGACAACATAAAATCTGGGGCTCTGTGCTTTCTTTCGTTCTGAACAAGTGTTACTGTTTTCTGCACAAAAGCGATTCTGCGAAGTAATGTGAACACTTGTGCTTCCCAGGCACAGAGAAGGTGCTAGCAGGGAATTCTCTGCCTGCCTTTCCCCAGTGCTCTGCAAGCTCTCCAGGACAACAGCAAATCTGAGGCTCTGTGCTTTCTTTCGTTCTGAACAAGTGTTACTGTTTTCTGCACAAAAGCGATTCTGCGAAGCAATGTGAACACTTGTGCTTCCCAGGCACAGAGAAGGTGCTAGCAGGGAATTCTCTGCCTGCCTTTCCCCAGTTCTCTGCAAGCTCTCCAGGACAACATAAAATCTGGGGCTCTGTGCTTTCTTTCGTTCTGAACAACTGTTACTGTTTTCTGCACAAAAGCGATTCTGCGAAGCAATGTGAACACTTCTGCTTCCCAGACACAGAGAAGGTGTTAGCAGGGAATTCTCTGCCTGCCTTTCCCCAGTGCTCTGCAAGCTCTCCAGGACAACATAAAATCTGGGGCTCTGTGCTTTCTTTCGTTCTGAACAAGTGTTACTGTTTTCTGCACAAAAGCGATTCTGCGAAGCAATGTGAACACTTGTGCTTCCCAGGCACAGAGAAGGTGCTAGCAGGGAATTCTCTGCCTGCCTTTCCCCAGTGCTCTGCAAGCTCTCCAGGACAACATAAAATCTGGGGCTCTGTGCTTTCTTTCGTTCTGAACAAGTGTTACTGTTTTCTGCACAAAAGCGATTCTGCGAAGCAATGTGAACACGTCTGCTTCCCAGGCACAGAGAAGGTGCTAGCAGGGAATTCTCTGCCTGCCTTTCCCCAGTGCTCTGCAAGCTCTCCAGGACAACATAAAATCTGGGGCTCTGTGCTTTCTTTCGTTCTGAACAAGTGTTACTGTTTTCTGCACAAAAGCGATTCTGCAAAGCAATGTGAACACTTGTGCTTCCCAGGCACAGAGAAGGTGCTAGCAGGGAATTCTCTGCCTGCCTTTCCCCAGTGCTCTGCAAGCTCTCCAGGACAACATAAAATCTGGGGCTCTGTGCTTTCTTTCGTTCTGAACAAGTGTTACTGTTTTCTGCACAAAAGCGATTCTGTGAAGCAATGTGAACAGGCACAGAGAAGGTGCTAGCAGGGAATTCTCTGCCTGCCTTTCCCCAGTGCTCTGCAAGCTCTCCAGGACAACATAAAATCTGGGGCTCTGTGCTTTCTTTCGTTCTGAACAAGTGTTACTGTTTTCTGCACAAAAGCGATTCTGCGAAGTAATGTGAACACTTGTGCTTCCCAGGCACAGAGAAGGTGCTAGCAGGGAATTCTCTGCCTGCCTTTCCCCAGTGCTCTGCAAGCTCTCCAGGACAACAGCAAATCTGAGGCTCTGTGCTTTCTTTCGTTCTGAACAAGTGTTACTGTTTTCTGCACAAAAGCGATTCTGCGAAGTAATGTGAACACTTGTGCTTCCCAGGCACAGAGAAGGTGCTAGCAGGGAATTCTCTGCCTGCCTTTCCCCAGTGCTCTGCAAGCTCTCCAGGACAACATAAAATCTGGGGCTCTGTGCTTTCTTTCGTTCTGAACAAGTGTTACTGTTTTCTGCACAAAAGCGATTCTGCGAAGCAATGTGAACACTTCTGCTTCCCAGGCACAGAGAAGGTGCTAGCAGGGAATTCTCTGCCTGCCTTTCCCCAGTGCTCTGCAAGCTCTCCAGGACAACATAAAATCTGGGGCTCTGTGCTTTCTTTCGTTCTGAACAAGTGTTACTGTTTTCTGCACAAAAGCGATTCTGTGAAGCAATGTGAACAGGCACAGAGAAGGTGCTAGCAGGGAATTCTCTGCCTGCCTTTCCCCAGTGCTCTGCAAGCTCTCCAGGACAACATAAAATCTGGGGCTCTGTGCTTTCTTTCGTTCTGAACAAGTGTTACTGTTTTCTGCACAAAAGCGATTCTGCGAAGTAATGTGAACACTTGTGCTTCCCAGGCACAGAGAAGGTGCTAGCAGGGAATTCTCTGCCTGCCTTTCCCCAGTGCTCTGCAAGCTCTCCAGGACAACAGCAAATCTGAGGCTCTGTGCTTTCTTTCGTTCTGAACAAGTGTTACTGTTTTCTGCACAAAAGCGATTCTGCGAAGCAATGTGAACACTTGTGCTTCCCAGGCACAGAGAAGGTGCTAGCAGGGAATTCTCTGCCTGCCTTTCCCCAGTGCTCTGCAAGCTCTCCAGGACAACATAAAATCTGGGGCTCTGTGCTTTCTTTCGTTCTGAACAACTGTTACTGTTTTCTGCACAAAAGCGATTCTGCGAAGCAATGTGAACACTTCTGCTTCCCAGGCACAGAGAAGGTGCTAGCAGGGAATTCTCTGCCTGCCTTTCCCCAGTGCTCTGCAAGCTCTCCAGGACAACATAAAATCTGGGGCTCTGTGCTTTCTTTCGTTCTGAACAAGTGTTACTGTTTTCTGCACAAAAGCGATTCTGCGAAGCAATGTGAACACTTGTGCTTCCCAGGCACAGAGAAGGTGCTAGCAGGGAATTCTCTGCCTGCCTTTCCCCAGTGCTCTGCAAGCTCTCCAGGACAACATAAAATCTGGGGCTCTGTGCTTTCTTTCGTTCTGAACAAGTGTTACTGTTTTCTGCACAAAAGCGATTCTGCGAAGTAATGTGAACACTTGTGCTTCCCAGGCACAGAGAAGGTGCTAGCAGGGAATTCTCTGCCTGCCTTTCCCCAGTGCTCTGCAAGCTCTCCAGGACAACATAAAATCTGGGGCTCTGTGCTTTCTTTCGTTCTGAACAAGTGTTACTGTTTTCTGCACAAAAGCGATTCTGCGAAGCAAAGTGAACAGGCACAGAGAAGGTGCTAGCAGGGAATTCTCTGCCTGCCTTTCCTCAGTGCTCTGCAAGCTCTCCAGGACAACATAAAATCTGGGGTTCTGTGCTTTCTTTCATTCTGAACAAGTGTTACTGTTTTCTGCACAAAAGCGATTCTGCGAAGCAATGTGAACACTTGTGCTTCCCAGGCACAGAGAAGGTGCTAGCAGGGAATTCTCTGCCTGCCTTTCCCCAGTGCTCTGCAAGCTCTCCAGGACAACATAAAATCTGGGGCTCTGTGCTTTCTTTCGTTCTGAACAAGTGTTACTGTTTTCTGCACAAAAGCGATTCTGCGAAGCAATGTGAACAGGCACAGAGAAGGTGCTAGCAGGGAATTCTCTGCCTGCCTTTCCCCAGTGCTCTGCAAGCTCTCCAGGACAACATAAAATCTGGGGCTCTGTGCTTTCTTTCGTTCTGAACAAGTGTTACTGTTTTCTGCACAAAAGCGATTCTGCAAAGCAATGTGAACACTTGTGCTTCCCAGGCACAGAGAAGGTGCTAGCAGGGAATTCTCTGCCTGCCTTTCCCCAGTGCTCTGCAAGCTCTCCAGGACAACATAAAATCTGGGGCTCTGTGCTTTCTTTCGTTCTGAACAAGTGTTACTGTTTTCTGCACAAAAGCGATTCTGCGAAGCAATGTGAACAGGCACAGAGAAGGTGCTAGCAGGGAATTCTCTGCCTGCCTTTCCCCAGTGCTCTGCAAGCTCTCCAGGACAACATAAAATCTGGGGCTCTGTGCTTTCTTTCCTTCTGAACAACTGTTACTGTTTTCTGCACAAAAGCGATTCTGCGAAGTAATGTGAACACTTCTGCTTCCCAGGCACAGAGAAGGTGCTAGCAGGGAATTCTCTGCCTGCCTTTCCCCAGTGCTCTGCAAGCTCTCCAGGACAACATAAAATCTGGGGCTCTGTGCTTTCTTTCGTTCTGAACAAGTGTTACTGTTTTCTGCACAAAAGCGATTCTGCGAAGCAATGTGAACACTTGTGCTTCCCAGGCACAGAGAAGGTGCTAGCAGGGAATTCTCTGCCTGCCTTTCCCCAGTGCTCTGCAAGCTCTCCAGGACAACATAAAATCTGGGGCTCTGTGCTTTCTTTCCTTCTGAACAACTGTTACTGTTTTCTGCACAAAAGCGATTCTGCAAAGCAATGTGAACACTTCTGCTTCCCAGGCACAGAGAAGGTGCTAGCAGGGAATTCTCTGCCTGCCTTTCCCCAGTGCTCTGCAAGCTCTCCAGGACAACATAAAATCTGGGGCTCTGTGCTTTCTTTCGTTCTGAACAAGTGTTACTGTTTTCTGCACAAAAGCGATTCTGCGAAGCAATGTGAACAGGCACAGAGAAGGTGCTAGCAGGGAATTCTCTGCCTGCCTTTCCCCAGTGCTCTGCAAGCTCTCCAGGACAACATAAAATCTGGGGCTCTGTGCTTTCTTTCGTTCTGAACAAGTGTTACTGTTTTCTGCACAAAAGCGATTCTGCGAAGCAATGTGAACAGGCACAGAGAAGGTGCTAGCAGGGAATTCTCTGCCTGCCTTTCCCCAGTGCTCTGCAAGCTCTCCAGGACAACATAAAATCTGGGGCTCTGTGCTTTCTTTCGTTCTGAACAAGTGTTACTGTTTTCTGCACAAAAGCGATTCTGCGAAGCAATGTGAACACTTGTGCTTCCCAGGCACAGAGAAGGTGCTAGCAGGGAATTCTCTGCCTGCCTTTCCCCAGTGCTCTGCAAGCTCTCCAGGACAACATAAAATCTGGGGCTCTGTGCTTTCTTTCGTTCTGAACAAGTGTTACTGTTTTCTGCAGAAAAGCGATTCTGCGAAGCAATGTGAACAGGCACAGAGAAGGTGCTAGCAGGGAATTCTCTGCCTGCCTTTCCCCAGTGCTCTGCAAGCTCTCCAGGACAACATAAAATCTGGGGCTCTGTGCTTTCTTTCGTTCTGAACAAGTGTTACTGTTTTCTGCACAAAAGCGATTCTGCGAAGCAATGTGAACACTTGTGCTTCCCAGGCACAGAGAAGGTGCTAGCAGGGAATTCTCTGCCTGCCTTTCCCCAGTGCTCTGCAAGCTCTCCAGGACAACATAAAATCTGGGGCTCTGTGCTTTCTTTCGTTCTGAACAAGTGTTACTGTTTTCTGCACAAAAGCGATTCTGCGAAGCAATGTGAACAGGCACAGAGAAGGTGCTAGCAGGGAATTCTCTGCCTGCCTTTCCCCAGTGCTCTGCAAGCTCTCCAGGACAACATAAAATCTGGGGCTCTGTGCTTTCTTTCGTTCTGAACAAGTGTTACTGTTTTCTGCACAAAAGCGATTCTGCGAAGCAATGTGAACACTTGTGCTTCCCAGGCACAGAGAAGGTGCTAGCAGGGAATTCTCTGCCTGCCTTTCCCCAGTGCTCTGCAAGCTCTCCAGGACAACATAAAATCTGGGGCTCTGTGCTTTCTTTCGTTCTGAACAAGTGTTACTGTTTTCTGCACAAAAGCGATTCTGCGAAGCAATGTGAACAGGCACAGAGAAGGTGCTAGCAGGGAATTCTCTGCCTGCCTTTCCCCAGTGCTCTGCAAGCTCTCCAGGACAACATAAAATCTGGGGCTCTGTGCTTTCTTTCCTTCTGAACAACTGTTACTGTTTTCTGCACAAAAGCGATTCTGCGAAGTAATGTGAACACTTCTGCTTCCCAGGCACAGAGAAGGTGCTAGCAGGGAATTCTCTGCCTGCCTTTCCCCAGTGCTCTGCAAGCTCTCCAGGACAACATAAAATCTGGGGCTCTGTGCTTTCTTTCGTTCTGAACAAGTGTTACTGTTTTCTGCACAAAAGCGATTCTGCGAAGCAATGTGAACAGGCACAGAGAAGGTGCTAGCAGGGAATTCTCTGCCTGCCTTTCCCCAGTGCTCTGCAAGCTCTCCAGGACAACATAAAATCTGGGGCTCTGTGCTTTCTTTCATTCTGAACAAGTGTTACTGTTTTCTGCACAAAAGCGATTCTGCGAAGCAATGTGAAGACTTCTGCTTCCCAGGCACAGAGAAGGTGCTAGCAGGGAATTCTCTGCCTGCCTTTCCCCAGTGCTCTGCAAGCTCTCCAGGACAACATAAAATCTGGGGCTCTGTGCTTTCTTTCGTTCTGAACAAGTGTTACTGTTTTCTGCAGAAAAGCGATTCTGCGAAGCAATGTGAACAGGCACAGAGAAGGTGCTAGCAGGGAATTCTCTGCCTGCCTTTCCCCAGTGCTCTGCAAGCTCTCCAGGACAACATAAAATCTGGGGCTCTGTGCTTTCTTTCGTTCTGAACAAGTGTTACTGTTTTCTGCACAAAAGCGATTCTGCGAAGTAATGTGAACACTTCTGCTTCCCAGGCACAGAGAAGGTGCTAGCAGGGAATTCTCTGCCTGCCTTTCCCCAGTGCTCTGCAAGCTCTCCAGGACAACATAAAATCTGGGGCTCTGTGCTTTCTTTCGTTCTGAACAAGTGTTACTGTTTTCTGCACAAAAGCGATTCTGCGAAGCAATGTGAACACTTCTGCTTCCCAGGCACAGAGAAGGTGCTAGCAGGGAATTCTCTGCCTGCCTTTCCCCAGTGCTCTGCAAGCTCTCCAGGACAACATAAAATCTGGGGCTCTGTGCTTTCTTTCGTTCTGAACAAGTGTTACTGTTTTCTGCACAAAAGCGATTCTGCGAAGCAATGTGAACAGGCACAGAGAAGGTGCTAGCAGGGAATTCTCTGCCTGCCTTTCCCCAGTGCTCTGCAAGCTCTCCAGGACAACATAAAATCTGGGGCTCTGTGCTTTCTTTCGTTCTGAACAAGTGTTACTGTTTTCTGCACAAAAGCGATTCTGCGAAGCAATATGAACACTTGTGCTTCCCAGGCACAGAGAAGGTGCTAGCAGGGAATTCTCTGCCTGCCTTTCCCCAGTGCTCTGCAAGCTCTCCAGGACAACATAAAATCTGGGGCTCTGTGCTTTCTTTCCTTCTGAACAACTGTTACTGTTTTCTGCACAAAAGCGATTCTGCAAAGCAATGTGAACACTTCTGCTTCCCAGGCACAGAGAAGGTGCTAGCAGGGAATTCTCTGCCTGCCTTTCCCCAGTGCTCTGCAAGCTCTCCAGGACAACATAAAATCTGGGGCTCTGTGCTTTCTTTCGTTCTGAACAAGTGTTACTGTTTTCTGCACAAAAGCGATTCTGCAAAGCAATGTGAACAGGCACAGAGAAGGTGCTAGCAGGGAATTCTCTGCCTGCCTTTCCCCAGTGCTCTGCAAGCTCTCCAGGACAACATAAAATCTGGGGCTCTGTGCTTTCTTTCCTTCTGAACAACTGTTACTGTTTTCTGCACAAAAGCGATTCTGCGAAGTAATGTGAACACTTCTGCTTCCCAGGCACAGAGAAGGTGCTAGCAGGGAATTCTCTGCCTGCCTTTCCCCAGTGCTCTGCAAGCTCTCCAGGACAACATAAAATCTGGGGCTCTGTGCTTTCTTTCGTTCTGAACAAGTGTTACTGTTTTCTGCACAAAAGCGATTCTGCGAAGCAATGTGAACACTTGTGCTTCCCAGGCACAGAGAAGGTGCTAGCAGGGAATTCTCTGCCTGCCTTTCCCCAGTGCTCTGCAAGCTCTCCAGGACAACATAAAATCTGGGGCTCTGTGCTTTCTTTCGTTCTGAACAAGTGTTACTGTTTTCTGCACAAAAGCGATTCTGCGAAGCAATGTGAACAGGCACAGAGAAGGTGCTAGCAGGGAATTCTCTGCCTGCCTTTCCCCAGTGCTCTGCAAGCTCTCCAGGACAACATAAAATCTGGGGCTCTGTGCTTTCTTTCCTTCTGAACAACTGTTACTGTTTTCTGCACAAAAGCAATTCTGCAAAGCAATGTGAACACTTGTGCTTCCCAGGCACAGAGAAGGTGCTAGCAGGGAATTCTCTGCCTGCCTTTCCCCAGTGCTCTGCAAGCTCTCCAGGACAACATAAAATCTGGGGCTCTGTGCTTTCTTTCGTTCTGAACAAGTGTTACTGTTTTCTGCACAAAAGCGATTCTGCGAAGCAATGTGAACAGGCACAGAGAAGGTGCTAGCAGGGAATTCTCTGCCTGCCTTTCCCCAGTGCTCTGCAAGCTCTCCAGGACAACATAAAATCTGGGGCTCTGTGCTTTCTTTCCTTCTGAACAACTGTTACTGTTTTCTGCACAAAAGCGATTCTGCGAAGTAATGTGAACACTTCTGCTTCCCAGGCACAGAGAAGGTGCTAGCAGGGAATTCTCTGCCTGCCTTTCCCCAGTGCTCTGCAAGCTCTCCAGGACAACATAAAATCTGGGGCTCTGTGCTTTCTTTCGTTCTGAACAAGTGTTACTGTTTTCTGCACAAAAGCGATTCTGCGAAGCAATGTGAACAGGCACAGAGAAGGTGCTAGCAGGGAATTCTCTGCCTGCCTTTCCCCAGTGCTCTGCAAGCTCTCCAGGACAACATAAAATCTGGGGCTCTGTGCTTTCTTTCATTCTGAACAAGTGTTACTGTTTTCTGCACAAAAGCGATTCTGCGAAGCAATGTGAACACTTGTGCTTCCCAGGCACAGAGAAGGTGCTAGCAGGGAATTCTCTGCCTGCCTTTCCCCAGTGCTCTGCAAGCTCTCCAGGACAACATAAAATCTGGGGCTCTGTGCTTTCTTTCGTTCTGAACAAGTGTTACTGTTTTCTGCAGAAAAGCGATTCTGCGAAGCAATGTGAACAGGCACAGAGAAGGTGCTAGCAGGGAATTCTCTGCCTGCCTTTCCCCAGTGCTCTGCAAGCTCTCCAGGACAACATAAAATCTGGGGCTCTGTGCTTTCTTTCGTTCTGAACAAGTGTTACTGTTTTCTGCACAAAAGCGATTCTGCGAAGTAATGTGAACACTTCTGCTTCCCAGGCACAGAGAAGGTGCTAGCAGGGAATTCTCTGCCTGCCTTTCCCCAGTGCTCTGCAAGCTCTCCAGGACAACATAAAATCTGGGGCTCTGTGCTTTCTTTCGTTCTGAACAAGTGTTACTGTTTTCTGCACAAAAGCGATTCTGCGAAGCAATGTGAACACTTCTGCTTCCCAGGCACAGAGAAGGTGCTAGCAGGGAATTCTCTGCCTGCCTTTCCCCAGTGCTCTGCAAGCTCTCCAGGACAACATAAAATCTGGGGCTCTGTGCTTTCTTTCGTTCTGAACAAGTGTTACTGTTTTCTGCACAAAAGCGATTCTGCGAAGCAATGTGAACAGGCACAGAGAAGGTGCTAGCAGGGAATTCTCTGCCTGCCTTTCCCCAGTGCTCTGCAAGCTCTCCAGGACAACATAAAATCTGGGGCTCTGTGCTTTCTTTCGTTCTGAACAAGTGTTACTGTTTTCTGCACAAAAGCGATTCTGCAAAGCAATGTGAACACTTCTGCTTCCCAGGCACAGAGAAGGTGCTAGCAGGGAATTCTCTGCCTGCCTTTCCCCAGTGCTCTGCAAGCTCTCCAGGACAACATAAAATCTGGGGCTCTGTGCTTTCTTTCGTTCTGAACAAGTGTTACTGTTTTCTGCACAAAAGCGATTCTGCGAAGCAATGTGAACAGGCACAGAGAAGGTGCTAGCAGGGAATTCTCTGCCTGCCTTTCCCCAGTGCTCTGCAAGCTCTCCAGGACAACAGCAAATCTGGGGCTCTGTGCTTTCTTTCGTTCTGAACAAGTGTTACTGTTTTCTGCACAAAAGCGATTCTGCGAAGCAATGTGAACACTTGTGCTTCCCAGGCACAGAGAAGGTGCTAGCAGGGAATTCTCTGCCTGCCTTTCCCCAGTGCTCTGCAAGCTCTCCAGGACAACATAAAATCTGGGGCTCTGTGCTTTCTTTCGTTCTGAACAACTGTTACTGTTTTCTGCACAAAAGCGATTCTGCCAAGCAATGTGAACACTTGTGCTTCCCAGGCACAGAGAAGGTGCTAGCAGGGAATTCTCTGCCTGCCTTTCCCCAGTGCTCTGCAAGCTCTCCAGGACAACATAAAATCTGGGGCTCTGTGCTTTCTTTCGTTCTGAACAAGTGTTACTGTTTTCTGCACAAAAGCGATTCTGCGAAGCAATGTGAACAGGCACAGAGAAGGTGCTAGCAGGGAATTCTCTGCCTGCCTTTCCCCAGTGCTCTGCAAGCTCTCCAGGACAACATAAAATCTGGGGTTCTGTGCTTTCTTTCATTCTGAAAAAGTGTTACTGTTTTCTGCACAAAAGCGATTCTGCGAAGCAATGTGAACACTTGTGCTTCCCAGGCACAGAGAAGGTGCTAGCAGGGAATTCTCTGCCTGCCTTTCCCCAGTGCTCTGCAAGCTCTCCAGGACAACATAAAATCTGGGGCTCTGTGCTTTCTTTCGTTCTGAACAAGTGTTACTGTTTTCTGCACAAAAGCGATTCTGCGAAGCAATATGAACACTTGTGCTTCCCAGGCACAGAGAAGGTGCTAGCAGGGAATTCTCTGCCTGCCTTTCCCCAGTGCTCTGCAAGCTCTCCAGGACAACATAAAATCTGGGGCTCTGTGCTTTCTTTCGTTCTGAACAACTGTTACTGTTTTCTGCACAAAAGCGATTCTGCGAAGCAATGTGAACACTTGTGCTTCCCAGGCACAGAGAAGGTGCTAGCAGGGAATTCTCTGCCTGCCTTTCCCCAGTGCTCTGCAAGCTCTCCAGGACAACATAAAATCTGGGGCTCTGTGCTTTCTTTCGTTCTGAACAAGTGTTACTGTTTTCTGCACAAAAGCGATTCTGCAAAGCAAAGTGAACAGGCTCAGAGAAGGTGCTAGCAGGGAATTCTCTGCCTGCCTTTCCTCAGTGCTCTGCAAGCTCTCCAGGACAACATAAAATCTGGGGTTCTGTGCTTTCTTTCATTCTGAACAAGTGTTACTGTTTTCTGCACAAAAGCGATTCTGCGAAGCAATGTGAAGACTTCTGCTTCCCAGGCACAGAGAAGGTGCTAGCAGGGAATTCTCTGCCTGCCTTTCCCCAGTGCTCTGCAAGCTCTCCAGGACAACATAAAATCTGGGGCTCTGTGCTTTCTTTCGTTCTGAACAAGTGTTACTGTTTTCTGCACAAAAGCGATTCTGCGAAGCAATGTGAACAGGCACAGAGAAGGTGCTAGCAGGGAATTCTCTGCCTGCCTTTCCCCAGTGCTCTGCAAGCTCTCCAGGACAACATAAAATCTGGGGCTCTGTGCTTTCTTTCGTTCTGAACAAGTGTTACTGTTTTCTGCACAAAAGCGATTCTGCAAAGCAATGTGAACACTTGTGCTTCCCAGGCACAGAGAAGGTGCTAGCAGGGAATTCTCTGCCTGCCTTTCCCCAGTGCTCTGCAAGCTCTCCAGGACAACATAAAATCTGGGGCTCTGTGCTTTCTTTCGTTCTGAACAAGTGTTACTGTTTTCTGCACAAAAGCGATTCTGCAAAGCAATGTGAACAGGCACAGAGAAGGTGCTAGCAGGGAATTCTCTGCCTGCCTTTCCCCAGTGCTCTGCAAGCTCTCCAGGACAACATAAAATCTGGGGCTCTGTGCTTTCTTTCGTTCTGAACAAGTGTTACTGTTTTCTGCACAAAAGCGATTCTGCAAAGCAAAGTGAACAGGCACAGAGAAGGTGCTAGCAGGGAATTCTCTGCCTGCCTTTCCTCAGTGCTCTGCAAGCTCTCCAGGACAACATAAAATCTGGGGTTCTGTGCTTTCTTTCATTCTGAACAAGTGTTACTGTTTTCTGCACAAAAGCGATTCTGCGAAGCAATGTGAAGACTTCTGCTTCCCAGGCACAGAGAAGGTGCTAGCAGGGAATTCTCTGCCTGCCTTTCCCCAGTGCTCTGCAAGCTCTCCAGGACAACATAAAATCTGGGGCTCTGTGCTTTCTTTCGTTCTGAACAAGTGTTACTGTTTTCTGCACAAAAGCGATTCTGCGAAGCAATGTGAACAGGCACAGAGAAGGTGCTAGCAGGGAATTCTCTGCCTGCCTTTCCCCAGTGCTCTGCAAGCTCTCCAGGACAACATAAAATCTGGGGCTCTGTGCTTTCTTTCGTTCTGAACAAGTGTTACTGTTTTCTGCACAAAAGCGATTCTGCAAAGCAATGTGAACACTTGTGCTTCCCAGGCACAGAGAAGGTGCTAGCAGGGAATTCTCTGCCTGCCTTTCCCCAGTGCTCTGCAAGCTCTCCAGGACAACATAAAATCTGGGGCTCTGTGCTTTCTTTCGTTCTGAACAAGTGTTACTGTTTTCTGCACAAAAGCGATTCTGCAAAGCAATGTGAACAGGCACAGAGAAGGTGCTAGCAGGGAATTCTCTGCCTGCCTTTCCCCAGTGCTCTGCAAGCTCTCCAGGACAACATAAAATCTGGGGCTCTGTGCTTTCTTTCGTTCTGAACAACTGTTACTGTTTTCTGCACAAAAGCGATTCTGCGAAGCAATGTGAACACTTGTGCTTCCCAGGCACAGAGAAGGTGCTAGCAGGGAATTCTCTGCCTGCCTTTCCCCAGTGCTCTGCAAGCTCTCCAGGACAACATAAAATCTGGGGCTCTGTGCTTTCTTTCGTTCTGAACAAGTGTTACTGTTTTCTGCACAAAAGCGATTCTGCGAAGCAATGTGAACACTTGTGCTTCCCAGGCACAGAGAAGGTGCTAGCAGGGAATTCTCTGCCTGCCTTTCCCCAGTGCTCTGCAAGCTCTCCAGGACAACATAAAATCTGGGGCTCTGTGCTTTCTTTCGTTCTGAACAAGTGTTACTGTTTTCTGCACAAAAGCGATTCTGCGAAGTAATGTGAATACTTGTGCTTCCCAGGCACAGAGAAGGTGCTAGCAGGGAATTCTCTGCCTGCCTTTCCCCAGTGCTCTGCAAGCTCTCCAGGACAACATAAAATCTGGGGCTCTGTGCTTTCTTTCGTTCTGAACAAGTGTTACTGTTTTCTGCACAAAAGCGATTCTGCGAAGCAATGTGATTAGGCACAGAGAAGGTGCTAGCAGGGAATTCTCTGCCTGCCTTTCCCCAGTGCTCTGCAAGCTCTCCAGGACAACATAAAATCTGGGGCTCTGTGCTTTCTTTCATTCTGAACAAGTGTTACTGTTTTCTGCACAAAAGCGATTCTGCGAAGCAATGTGAACACTTCTGCTTCCCAGGCACAGAGAAGGTGCTAGCAGGGAATTCTCTGCCTGCCTTTCCCCAGTGCTCTGCAAGCTCTCCAGGACAACATAAAATCTGGGGCTCTGTGCTTTCTTTCGTTCTGAACAAGTGTTACTGTTTTCTGCACAAAAGCGATTCTGCCAAGCAATGTGAACACTTGTGCTTCCCAGGCACAGAGAAGGTGCTAGCAGGGAATTCTCTGCCTGCCTTTCCCCAGTGCTCTGCAAGCTCTCCAGGACAACATAAAATCTGGGGCTCTGTGCTTTCTTTCGTTCTGAACAAGTGTTACTGTTTTCTGCACAAAAGCGATTCTGCAAAGCAAAGTGAACAGGCTCAGAGAAGGTGCTAGCAGGGAATTCTCTGCCTGCCTTTCCTCAGTGCTCTGCAAGCTCTCCAGGACAACATAAAATCTGGGGTTCTGTGCTTTCTTTCATTCTGAACAAGTGTTACTGTTTTCTGCACAAAAGCGATTCTGCGAAGCAATGTGAAGACTTCTGCTTCCCAGGCACAGAGAAGGTGCTAGCAGGGAATTCTCTGCCTGCCTTTCCCCAGTGCTCTGCAAGCTCTCCAGGACAACATAAAATCTGGGGCTCTGTGCTTTCTTTCGTTCTGAACAAGTGTTACTGTTTTCTGCACAAAAGCGATTCTGCGAAGCAATGTGAACAGGCACAGAGAAGGTGCTAGCAGGGAATTCTCTGCCTGCCTTTCCCCAGTGCTCTGCAAGCTCTCCAGGACAACATAAAATCTGGGGCTCTGTGCTTTCTTTCGTTCTGAACAAGTGTTACTGTTTTCTGCACAAAAGCGATTCTGCAAAGCAATGTGAACACTTGTGCTTCCCAGGCACAGAGAAGGTGCTAGCAGGGAATTCTCTGCCTGCCTTTCCCCAGTGCTCTGCAAGCTCTCCAGGACAACATAAAATCTGGGGCTCTGTGCTTTCTTTCGTTCTGAACAAGTGTTACTGTTTTCTGCACAAAAGCGATTCTGCAAAGCAATGTGAACAGGCACAGAGAAGGTGCTAGCAGGGAATTCTCTGCCTGCCTTTCCCCAGTGCTCTGCAAGCTCTCCAGGACAACATAAAATCTGGGGCTCTGTGCTTTCTTTCGTTCTGAACAAGTGTTACTGTTTTCTGCACAAAAGCGATTCTGCAAAGCAAAGTGAACAGGCACAGAGAAGGTGCTAGCAGGGAATTCTCTGCCTGCCTTTCCTCAGTGCTCTGCAAGCTCTCCAGGACAACATAAAATCTGGGGTTCTGTGCTTTCTTTCATTCTGAACAAGTGTTACTGTTTTCTGCACAAAAGCGATTCTGCGAAGCAATGTGAAGACTTCTGCTTCCCAGGCACAGAGAAGGTGCTAGCAGGGAATTCTCTGCCTGCCTTTCCCCAGTGCTCTGCAAGCTCTCCAGGACAACATAAAATCTGGGGCTCTGTGCTTTCTTTCGTTCTGAACAAGTGTTACTGTTTTCTGCACAAAAGCGATTCTGCGAAGCAATGTGAACAGGCACAGAGAAGGTGCTAGCAGGGAATTCTCTGCCTGCCTTTCCCCAGTGCTCTGCAAGCTCTCCAGGACAACATAAAATCTGGGGCTCTGTGCTTTCTTTCGTTCTGAACAAGTGTTACTGTTTTCTGCACAAAAGCGATTCTGCAAAGCAATGTGAACACTTGTGCTTCCCAGGCACAGAGAAGGTGCTAGCAGGGAATTCTCTGCCTGCCTTTCCCCAGTGCTCTGCAAGCTCTCCAGGACAACATAAAATCTGGGGCTCTGTGCTTTCTTTCGTTCTGAACAAGTGTTACTGTTTTCTGCACAAAAGCGATTCTGCAAAGCAATGTGAACAGGCACAGAGAAGGTGCTAGCAGGGAATTCTCTGCCTGCCTTTCCCCAGTGCTCTGCAAGCTCTCCAGGACAACATAAAATCTGGGGCTCTGTGCTTTCTTTCGTTCTGAACAACTGTTACTGTTTTCTGCACAAAAGCGATTCTGCGAAGCAATGTGAACACTTGTGCTTCCCAGGCACAGAGAAGGTGCTAGCAGGGAATTCTCTGCCTGCCTTTCCCCAGTGCTCTGCAAGCTCTCCAGGACAACATAAAATCTGGGGCTCTGTGCTTTCTTTCGTTCTGAACAACTGTTACTGTTTTCTGCACAAAAGCGATTCTGCCAAGCAATGTGAACACTTGTGCTTCCCAGGCACAGAGAAGGTGCTAGCAGGGAATTCTCTGCCTGCCTTTCCCCAGTGCTCTGCAAGCTCTCCAGGACAACATAAAATCTGGGGCTCTGTGCTTTCTTTCGTTCTGAACAAGTGTTACTGTTTTCTGCACAAAAGCGATTCTGCCAAGCAATGTGAACACTTGTGCTTCCCAGGCACAGAGAAGGTGCTAGCAGGGAATTCTCTGCCTGCCTTTCCCCAGTGCTCTGCAAGCTCTCCAGGACAACATAAAATCTGGGGCTCTGTGCTTTCTTTCGTTCTGAACAAGTGTTACTGTTTTCTGCACAAAAGCGATTCTGCGAAGCAATGTGATTAGGCACAGAGAAGGTGCTAGCAGGGAATTCTCTGCCTGCCTTTCCCCAGTGCTCTGCAAGCTCTCCAGGACAACATAAAATCTGGGGCTCTGTGCTTTCTTTCATTCTGAACAAGTGTTACTGTTTTCTGCACAAAAGCGATTCTGCGAAGCAATGTGAACACTTCTGCTTCCCAGGCACAGAGAAGGTGCTAGCAGGGAATTCTCTGCCTGCCTTTCCCCAGTGCTCTGCAAGCTCTCCAGGACAACATAAAATCTGGGGCTCTGTGCTTTCTTTCGTTCTGAACAAGTGTTACTGTTTTCTGCACAAAAGCGATTCTGCCAAGCAATGTGAACACTTGTGCTTCCCAGGCACAGAGAAGGTGCTAGCAGGGAATTCTCTGCCTGCCTTTCCCCAGTGCTCTGCAAGCTCTCCAGGACAACATAAAATCTGGGGCTCTGTGCTTTCTTTCGTTCTGAACAAGTGTTACTGTTTTCTGCACAAAAGCGATTCTGCCAAGCAATGTGAACACTTGTGCTTCCCAGGCACAGAGAAGGTGCTAGCAGGGAATTCTCTGCCTGCCTTTCCCCAGTGCTCTGCAAGCTCTCCAGGACAACATAAAATCTGGGGCTCTGTGCTTTCTTTCGTTCTGAACAAGTGTTACTGTTTTCTGCACAAAAGCGATTCTGCGAAGCAATGTGATTAGGCACAGAGAAGGTGCTAGCAGGGAATTCTCTGCCTGCCTTTCCCCAGTGCTCTGCAAGCTCTCCAGGACAACATAAAATCTGGGGCTCTGTGCTTTCTTTCGTTCTGAACAACTGTTACTGTTTTCTGCACAAAAGCGATTCTGCGAAGCAATGTGAACACTTGTGCTTCCCAGGCACAGAGAAGGTGCTAGCAGGGAATTCTCTGCCTGCCTTTCCCCAGTGCTCTGCAAGCTCTCCAGGACAACATAAAATCTGGGGCTCTGTGCTTTCTTTCGTTCTGAACAAGTGTTACTGTTTTCTGCACAAAAGCGATTCTGCGAAGTAATGTGAACACTTGTGCTTCCCAGGCACAGAGAAGGTGCTAGCAGGGAATTCTCTGCCTGCCTTTCCCCAGTGCTCTGCAAGCTCTCCAGGACAACATAAAATCTGGGGCTCTGTGCTTTCTTTCGTTCTGAACAAGTGTTACTGTTTTCTGCACAAAAGCGATTCTGCGAAGCAAAGTGAACAGGCACAGAGAAGGTGCTAGCAGGGAATTCTCTGCCTGCCTTTCCTCAGTGCTCTGCAAGCTCTCCAGGACAACGTAAAATCTGGGGTTCTGTGCTTTCTTTCATTCTGAACAAGTGTTACTGTTTTCTGCACAAAAGCGATTCTGCGAAGCAATGTGAACACTTCTGCTTCCCAGGCACAGAGAAGGTGCTAGCAGGGAATTCTCTGCCTGCCTTTCCCCAGTGCTCTGCAAGCTCTCCAGGACAACAGCAAATCTGGGGCTCTGTGCTTTCTTTCGTTCTGAACAAGTGTTACTGTTTTCTGCACAAAAGCGATTCTGCGAAGCAATGTGAACAGGCACAGAGAAGGTGCTAGCAGGGAATTCTCTGCCTGCCTTTCCCCAGTGCTCTGCAAGCTCTCAAGGACAACATAAAATCTGGGGCTCTGTGCTTTCTTTCGTTCTGAACAAGTGTTACTGTTTTCTGCACAAAAGCGATTCTGCGAAGTAATGTGAACACTTGTGCTTCCCAGGCACAGAGAAGGTGCTAGCAGGGAATTCTCTGCCTGCCTTTCCCCAGTGCTCTGCAAGCTCTCCAGGACAACAGCAAATCTGGGGCTCTGTGCTTTCTTTCGTTCTGAACAAGTGTTACTGTTTTCTGCACAAAAGCGATTCTGCGAAGCAAAGTGAACAGGCACAGAGAAGGTGCTAGCAGGGAATTCTCTGCCTGCCTTTCCCCAGTGCTCTGCAAGCTCTCCAGGACAACATAAAATCTGGGGTTCTGTGCTTTCTTTCGTTCTGAACAAGTGTTACTGTTTTCTGCACAAAAGCGATTCTGCAAAGCAATGTGAACACTTGTGCTTCCCAGGCACAGAGAAGGTGCTAGCAGGGAATTCTCTGCCTGCCTTTCCCCAGTGCTCTGCAAGCTCTCCAGGACAACATAAAATCTGGGGCTCTGTGCTTTCTTTCGTTCTGAACAAGTGTTACTGTTTTCTGCAGAAAAGCGATTCTGCGAAGCAATGTGAACAGGCACAGAGAAGGTGCTAGCAGGGAATTCTCTGCCTGCCTTTCCCCAGTGCTCTGCAAGCTCTCCAGGACAACATAAAATCTGGGGCTCTGTGCTTTCTTTCCTTCTGAACAAGTGTTACTGTTTTCTGCACAAAAGCGATTCTGCGAAGTAATGTGAACACTTCTGCTTCCCAGGCACAGAGAAGGTGCTAGCAGGGAATTCTCTGCCTGCCTTTCCCCAGTGCTCTGCAAGCTCTCCAGGACAACATAAAATCTGGGGCTCTGTGCTTTCTTTCGTTCTGAACAAGTGTTACTGTTTTCTGCACAAAAGCGATTCTGCAAAGCAATGTGAACACTTGTGCTTCCCAGGCACAGAGAAGGTGCTAGCAGGGAATTCTCTGCCTGCCTTTCCCCAGTGCTCTGCAAGCTCTCCAGGACAACAGCAAATCTGGGGCTCTGTGCTTTCTTTCGTTCTGAACAAGTGTTACTGTTTTCTGCACAAAAGCGATTCTGCGAAGCAATGTGAACAGGCACAGAGAAGGTGGTAGCAGGGAATTCTCTGCCTGCCTTTCCCCAGTGCTCTGCAAGCTCTCCAGGACAACATAAAATCTGGGGCTCTGTGCTTTCTTTCGTTCTGAACAAGTGTTACTGTTTTCTGCACAAAAGCGATTCTGTGAAGCAATGTGAACACTTCTGCTTCCCAGGCACAGAGAAGGTGCTAGCAGGGAATTCTCTGCCTGCCTTTCCCCAGTGCTCTGCAAGCTCTCCAGGACAACATAAAATCTGGGGCTCTGTGCTTTCTTTCGTTCTGAACAAGTGTTACTGTTTTCTGCACAAAAGCGATTCTGCGAAGCAATATGAACACTTGTGCTTCCCAGGCACAGAGAAGGTGCTAGCAGGGAATTCTCTGCCTGCCTTTCCCCAGTGCTCTGCAAGCTCTCCAGGACAACAGCAAATCTGGGGCTCTGTGCTTTCTTTCGTTCTGAACAACTGTTACTGTTTTCTGCACAAAAGCGATTCTGCAAAGCAATGTGAACACTTGTGCTTCCCAGGCACAGAGAAGGTGCTAGCAGGGAATTCTCTGCCTGCCTTTCCCCAGTGCTCTGCAAGCTCTCCAGGACAACATAAAATCTGGGGCTCTGTGCTTTCTTTCGTTCTGAACAAGTGTTACTGTTTTCTGCACAAAAGCGATTCTGCCAAGCAATGTGAACAGGCACAGAGAAGGTGCTAGCAGGGAATTCTCTGCCTGCCTTTCCCCAGTGCTCTGCAAGCTCTCCAGGACAACATAAAATCTGGGGCTCTGTGCTTTCTTTCGTTCTGAACAAGTGTTACTGTTTTCTGCACAAAAGCGATTCTGCAAAGCAATGTGAACACTTGTGCTTCCCAGGCACAGAGAAGGTGCTAGCAGGGAATTCTCTGCCTGCCTTTCCCCAGTGCTCTGCAAGCTCTCCAGGACAACAGCAAATCTGGGGCTCTGTGCTTTCTTTCGTTCTGAACAAGTGTTACTGTTTTCTGCACAAAAGCGATTCTGCGAAGCAATGTGAACAGGCACAGAGAAGGTGGTAGCAGGGAATTCTCTGCCTGCCTTTCCCCAGTGCTCTGCAAGCTCTCCAGGACAACATAAAATCTGGGGTTCTGTGCTTTCTTTCATTCTGAACAAGTGTTACTGTTTTCTGCACAAAAGCGATTCTGCGAAGCAATGTGAACACTTGTGCTTCCCAGGCACAGAGAAGGTGCTAGCAGGGAATTCTCTGCCTGCCTTTCCCCAGTGCTCTGCAAGCTCTCCAGGACAACATAAAATCTGGGGCTCTGTGCTTTCTTTCGTTCTGAACAAGTGTTACTGTTTTCTGCACAAAAGCGATTCTGCGAAGCAATATGAACACTTGTGCTTCCCAGGCACAGAGAAGGTGCTAGCAGGGAATTCTCTGCCTGCCTTTCCCCAGTGCTCTGCAAGCTCTCCAGGACAACAGCAAATCTGGGGCTCTGTGCTTTCTTTCGTTCTGAACAACTGTTACTGTTTTCTGCACAAAAGCGATTCTGCAAAGCAATGTGAACACTTGTGCTTCCCAGGCACAGAGAAGGTGCTAGCAGGGAATTCTCTGCCTGCCTTTCCCCAGTGCTCTGCAAGCTCTCCAGGACAACATAAAATCTGGGGCTCTGTGCTTTCTTTCGTTCTGAACAAGTGTTACTGTTTTCTGCACAAAAGCGATTCTGCCAAGCAATGTGAACAGGCACAGAGAAGGTGCTAGCAGGGAATTCTCTGCCTGCCTTTCCCCAGTGCTCTGCAAGCTCTCCAGGACAACATAAAATCTGGGGCTCTGTGCTTTCTTTCGTTCTGAACAAGTGTTACTGTTTTCTGCACAAAAGCAATTCTGCGAAGTAATGTGAACACTTGTGCTTCCCAGGCACAGAGAAGGTGCTAGCAGGGAATTCTCTGCCTGCCTTTCCCCAGTGCTCTGCAAGCTCTCCAGGACAACAGCAAATCTGGGGCTCTGTGCTTTCTTTCGTTCTGAACAAGTGTTACTGTTTTCTGCACAAAAGCGATTCTGCGAAGCAATGTGAACACTTGTGCTTCCCAGGCACAGAGAAGGTGCTAGCAGGGAATTCTCTGCCTGCCTTTCCCCAGTGCTCTGCAAGCTCTCCAGGACAACATAAAATCTGGGGCTCTGTGCTTTCTTTCGTTCTGAACAACTGTTACTGTTTTCTGCACAAAAGCGATTCTGCCAAGCAATGTGAACACTTGTGCTTCCCAGGCACAGAGAAGCTGCTAGCAGGGAATTCTCTGCCTGCCTTTCCCCAGTGCTCTGCAAGCTCTCCAGGACAACATAAAATCTGGGGCTCTGTGCTTTCTTTCGTTCTGAACAAGTGTTACTGTTTTCTGCACAAAAGCGATTCTGCGAAGCAATGTGAACAGGCACAGAGAAGGTGCTAGCAGGGAATTCTCTGCCTGCCTTTCCTCAGTGCTCTGCAAGCTCTCCAGGACAACATAAAATCTGGGGTTCTGTGCTTTCTTTCATTCTGAAAAAGTGTTACTGTTTTCTGCACAAAAGCGATTCTGCGAAGCAATGTGAACACTTGTGCTTCCCAGGCACAGAGAAGGTGCTAGCAGGGAATTCTCTGCCTGCCTTTCCCCAGTGCTCTGCAAGCTCTCCAGGACAACATAAAATCTGGGGCTCTGTGCTTTCTTTCGTTCTGAACAAGTGTTACTGTTTTCTGCACAAAAGCGATTCTGCGAAGCAATATGAACACTTGTGCTTCCCAGGCACAGAGAAGGTGCTAGCAGGGAATTCTCTGCCTACCTTTCCCCAGTGCTCTGCAAGCTCTCCAGGACAACATAAAATCTGGGGCTCTGTGCTTTCTTTCGTTCTGAACAAGTGTTACTGTTTTCTGCACAAAAGCGATTCTGTGAAGCAATGTGAACACTTCTGCTTCCCAGGCACAGAGAAGGTGCTAGCAGGGAATTCTCTGCCTGCCTTTCCCCAGTGCTCTGCAAGCTCTCCAGGACAACATAAAATCTGGGGCTCTGTGCTTTCTTTCGTTCTGAACAAGTGTTACTGTTTTCTGCACAAAAGCGATTCTGCCAAGCAATGTGAACACTTGTGCTTCCCAGGCACAGAGAAGGTGCTAGCAGGGAATTCTCTGCCTGCCTTTCCCCAGTGCTCTGCAAGCTCTCCAGGACAACATAAAATCTGGGGCTCTGTGCTTTCTTTCGTTCTGAACAAGTGTTACTGTTTTCTGCACAAAAGCGATTCTGCGAAGTAATGTGAACACTTCTGCTTCCCAGGCACAGAGAAGGTGCTAGCAGGGAATTCTCTGCCTGCCTTTCCCCAGTGCTCTGCAAGCTCTCCAGGACAACATAAAATCTGGGGCTCTGTGCTTTCTTTCGTTCTGAACAAGTGTTACTGTTTTCTGCACAAAAGCGATTCTGCAAGCAAAGTGAACAGGCACAGAGAAGGTGCTAGCAGGGAATTCTCTGCCTGCCTTTCCTCAGTGCTCTGCAAGCTCTCCAGGACAACATAAAATCTGGGGTTCTGTGCTTTCTTTCATTCTGAACAAGTGTTACTGTTTTCTGCACAAAAGCGATTCTGCGAAGCAATGTGAACACTTCTGCTTCCCAGGCACAGAGAAGGTGCTAGCAGGGAATTCTCTGCCTGCCTTTCCCCAGTGCTCTGCAAGCTCTCCAGGACAACATAAAATCTGGGGCTCTGTGCTTTCTTTCGTTCTGAACAAGTGTTACTGTTTTCTGCACAAAAGCGATTCTGCGAAGCAATGTGAACAGGCACAGAGAAGGTGCTAGCAGGGAATTCTCTGCCTGCCTTTCCCCAGTGCTCTGCAAGCTCTCCAGGACAACATAAAATCTGGGGCTCTGTGCTTTCTTTCGTTCTGAACAAGTGTGACTGTTTTCTGCACAAAAGCGATTCTGCGAAGCAATGTGAACAGGCACAGAGAAGGTGCTAGCAGGGAATTCTCTGCCTGCCTTTCCCCAGTGCTCTGCAAGCTCTCCAGGACAACATAAAATCTGGGGCTCTGTGCTTTCTTTCGTTCTGAACAAGTGTTACTGTTTTCTGCACAAAAGCGATTCTGCAAAGCAATGTGAACACTTGTGCTTCCCAGGCACAGAGAAGGTGCTAGCAGGGAATTCTCTGCCTGCCTTTCCCCAGTGCTCTGCAAGCTCTCCAGGACAACAGCAAATCTGGGGCTCTGTGCTTTCTTTCGTTCTGAACAAGTGTTACTGTTTTCTGCACAAAAGCGATTCTGCGAAGCAATGTGAACAGGCACAGAGAAGGTGCTAGCAGGGAATTCTCTGCCTGCCTTTCCCCAGTGCTCTGCAAGCTCTCCAGGACAACATAAAATCTGGGGTTCTGTGCTTTCTTTCATTCTGAAAAAGTGTTACTGTTTTCTGCACAAAAGCGATTCTGCGAAGCAATGTGAACACTTGTGCTTCCCAGGCACAGAGAAGGTGCTAGCAGGGAATTCTCTGCCTGCCTTTCCCCAGTGCTCTGCAAGCTCTCCAGGACAACATAAAATCTGGGGCTCTGTGCTTTCTTTCGTTCTGAACAAGTGTTACTGTTTTCTGCACAAAAGCGATTCTGCGAAGCAATATGAACACTTGTGCTTCCCAGGCACAGAGAAGGTGCTAGCAGGGAATTCTCTGCCTGCCTTTCCCCAGTGCTCTGCAAGCTCTCCAGGACAACATAAAATCTGGGGCTCTGTGCTTTCTTTCGTTCTGAACAAGTGTTACTGTTTTCTGCACAAAAGCGATTCTGCGAAGCAATGTGAACACTTGTGCTTCCCAGGCACAGAGAAGGTGCTAGCAGGGAATTCTCTGCCTGCCTTTCCCCAGTGCTCTGCAAGCTCTCCAGGACAACATAAAATCTGGGGCTCTGTGCTTTCTTTCGTTCTGAACAACTGTTACTGTTTTCTGCACAAAAGCGGTTCTGCCAAGCAATGTGAACACTTGTGCTTCCCAGGCACAGAGAAGGTGCTAGCAGGGAATTCTCTGCCTGCCTTTCCCCAGTGCTCTGCAAGCTCTCCAGGACAACATAAAATCTGGGGCTCTGTGCTTTCTTTCGTTCTGAACAAGTGTGACTGTTTTCTGCACAAAAGCGATTCTGCGAAGCAATGTGAACAGGCACAGAGAAGGTGCTAGCAGGGAATTCTCTGCCTGCCTTTCCCCAGTGCTCTGCAAGCTCTCCAGGACAACATAAAATCTGGGGCTCTGTGCTTTCTTTCGTTCTGAACAAGTGTTACTGTTTTCTGCACAAAAGCGATTCTGCGAAGCAATGTGAACAGGCACAGAGAAGGTGCTAGCAGGGAATTCTCTGCCTGCCTTTCCCCAGTGCTCTGCAAGCTCTCCAGGACAACAGCAAATCTGGGGCTCTGTGCTTTCTTTCGTTCTGAACAAGTGTTACTGTTTTCTGCACAAAAGCGATTCTGCGAAGCAATGTGAACACTTGTGCTTCCCAGGCACAGAGAAGGTGCTAGCAGGGAATTCTCTGCCTGCCTTTCCCCAGTGCTCTGCAAGCTCTCCAGGACAACATAAAATCTGGGGCTCTGTGCTTTCTTTCGTTCTGAACAAGTGTTACTGTTTTCTGCACAAAAGCGATTCTGCCAAGCAATGTGAACACTTGTGCTTCCCAGGCACAGAGAAGGTGCTAGCAGGGAATTCTCTGCCTGCCTTTCCCCAGTGCTCTGCAAGCTCTCCAGGACAACATAAAATCTGGGGCTCTGTGCTTTCTTTCGTTCTGAACAAGTGTTACTGTTTTCTGCACAAAAGCGATTCTGCGAAGCAATGTGAACAGGCACAGAGAAGGTGCTAGCAGGGAATTCTCTGCCTGCCTTTCCCCAGTGCTCTGCAAGCTCTCCAGGACAACATAAAATCTGGGGTTCTGTGCTTTCTTTCATTCTGAAAAAGTGTTACTGTTTTCTGCACAAAAGCGATTCTGCGAAGCAATGTGAACACTTGTGCTTCCCAGGCACAGAGAAGGTGCTAGCAGGGAATTCTCTGCCTGCCTTTCCCCAGTGCTCTGCAAGCTCTCCAGGACAACATAAAATCTGGGGCTCTGTGCTTTCTTTCGTTCTGAACAAGTGTTACTGTTTTCTGCACAAAAGCGATTCTGCCAAGCAATGTGAACACTTGTGCTTCCCAGGCACAGAGAAGGTGCTAGCAGGGAATTCTCTGCCTGCCTTTCCCCAGTGCTCTGCAAGCTCTCCAGGACAACATAAAATCTGGGGCTCTGTGCTTTCTTTCGTTCTGAACAACTGTTACTGTTTTCTGCACAAAAGCGATTCTGCGAAGCAATGTGAACACTTGTGCTTCCCAGGCACAGAGAAGGTGCTAGCAGGGAATTCTCTGCCTGCCTTTCCCCAGTGCTCTGCAAGCTCTCCAGGACAACATAAAATCTGGGGCTCTGTGCTTTCTTTCGTTCTGAACAAGTGTTACTGTTTTCTGCACAAAAGCGATTCTGCAAAGCAAAGTGAACAGGCACAGAGAAGGTGCTAGCAGGGAATTCTCTGCCTGCCTTTCCTCAGTGCTCTGCAAGCTCTCCAGGACAACATAAAATCTGGGGTTCTGTGCTTTCTTTCATTCTGAACAAGTGTTACTGTTTTCTGCACAAAAGCGATTCTGCGAAGCAATGTGAAGACTTCTGCTTCCCAGGCACAGAGAAGGTGCTAGCAGGGAATTCTCTGCCTGCCTTTCCCCAGTGCTCTGCAAGCTCTCCAGGACAACATAAAATCTGGGGCTCTGTGCTTTCTTTCGTTCTGAACAAGTGTTACTGTTTTCTGCACAAAAGCGATTCTGCGAAGCAATGTGAACAGGCACAGAGAAGGTGCTAGCAGGGAATTCTCTGCCTGCCTTTCCCCAGTGCTCTGCAAGCTCTCCAGGACAACAGCAAATCTGGGGCTCTGTGCTTTCTTTCGTTCTGAACAAGTGTTACTGTTTTCTGCACAAAAGCGATTCTGCGAAGCAATGTGAACACTTGTGCTTCCCAGGCACAGAGAAGGTGCTAGCAGGGAATTCTCTGCCTGCCTTTCCCCAGTGCTCTGCAAGCTCTCCAGGACAACATAAAATCTGGGGCTCTGTGCTTTCTTTCGTTCTGAACAAGTGTTACTGTTTTCTGCACAAAAGCGATTCTGCCAAGCAATGTGAACACTTGTGCTTCCCAGGCACAGAGAAGGTGCTAGCAGGGAATTCTCTGCCTGCCTTTCCCCAGTGCTCTGCAAGCTCTCCAGGACAACATAAAATCTGGGGCTCTGTGCTTTCTTTCGTTCTGAACAAGTGTTACTGTTTTCTGCACAAAAGCGATTCTGCGAAGCAATGTGAACAGGCACAGAGAAGGTGCTAGCAGGGAATTCTCTGCCTGCCTTTCCCCAGTGCTCTGCAAGCTCTCCAGGACAACATAAAATCTGGGGTTCTGTGCTTTCTTTCATTCTGAAAAAGTGTTACTGTTTTCTGCACAAAAGCGATTCTGCGAAGCAATGTGAACACTTGTGCTTCCCAGGCACAGAGAAGGTGCTAGCAGGGAATTCTCTGCCTGCCTTTCCCCAGTGCTCTGCAAGCTCTCCAGGACAACATAAAATCTGGGGCTCTGTGCTTTCTTTCGTTCTGAACAAGTGTTACTGTTTTCTGCACAAAAGCGATTCTGCCAAGCAATGTGAACACTTGTGCTTCCCAGGCACAGAGAAGGTGCTAGCAGGGAATTCTCTGCCTGCCTTTCCCCAGTGCTCTGCAAGCTCTCCAGGACAACATAAAATCTGGGGCTCTGTGCTTTCTTTCGTTCTGAACAACTGTTACTGTTTTCTGCACAAAAGCGATTCTGCGAAGCAATGTGAACACTTGTGCTTCCCAGGCACAGAGAAGGTGCTAGCAGGGAATTCTCTGCCTGCCTTTCCCCAGTGCTCTGCAAGCTCTCCAGGACAACATAAAATCTGGGGCTCTGTGCTTTCTTTCGTTCTGAACAAGTGTTACTGTTTTCTGCACAAAAGCGATTCTGCAAAGCAAAGTGAACAGGCACAGAGAAGGTGCTAGCAGGGAATTCTCTGCCTGCCTTTCCTCAGTGCTCTGCAATCTCTCCAGGACAACATAAAATCTGGGGTTCTGTGCTTTCTTTCATTCTGAACAAGTGTTACTGTTTTCTGCACAAAAGCGATTCTGCGAAGCAATGTGAACACTTCTGCTTCCCAGGCACAGAGAAGGTGCTAGCAGGGAATTCTCTGCCTGCCTTTCCCCAGTGCTCTGCAAGCTCTCCAGGACAACATAAAATCTGGGGCTCTGTGCTTTCTTTCGTTCTGAACAAGTGTTACTGTTTTCTGCACAAAAGCGATTCTGCCAAGCAATGTGAACAGGCACAGAGAAGGTGCTAGCAGGGAATTCTCTGCCTGCCTTTCCCCAGTGCTCTGCAAGCTCTCCAGGACAACATAAAATCTGGGGCTCTGTGCTTTCTTTCGTTCTGAACAAGTGTTACTGTTTTCTGCACAAAAGCGATTCTGCGAAGCAATGTGAACACTTGTGCTTCCCAGGCACAGAGAAGGTGCTAGCAGGGAATTCTCTGCCTGCCTTTCCCCAGTGCTCTGCAAGCTCTCCAGGACAACATAAAATCTGGGGCTCTGTGCTTTCTTTCGTTCTGAACAAGTGTTACTGTTTTCTGCACAAAAGCGATTCTGCGAAGCAATGTGAACAGGCACAGAGAAGGTGCTAGCAGGGAATTCTCTGCCTGCCTTTCCCCAGTGCTCTGCAAGCTCTCCAGGACAACATAAAATCTGGGGCTCTGTGCTTTCTTTCGTTCTGAACAAGTGTTACTGTTTTCTGCACAAAAGCGATTCTGCGAAGCAATGTGAACACTTGTGCTTCCCAGGCACAGAGAAGGTGCTAGCAGGGAATTCTCTGCCTGCCTTTCCCCAGTGCTCTGCAAGCTCTCCAGGACAACATAAAATCTGGGGCTCTGTGCTTTCTTTCGTTCTGAACAAGTGTTACTGTTTTCTGCACAAAAGCGATTCTGCCAAGCAATGTGAACACTTGTGCTTCCCAGGCACAGAGAAGGTGCTAGCAGGGAATTCTCTGCCTGCCTTTCCCCAGTGCTCTGCAAGCTCTCCAGGACAACATAAAATCTGGGGCTCTGTGCTTTCTTTCGTTCTGAACAAGTGTTACTGTTTTCTGCACAAAAGCGATTCTGCGAAGTAATGTGAACACTTGTGCTTCCCAGGCACAGAGAAGGTGCTAGCAGGGAATTCTCTGCCTGCCTTTCCCCAGTGCTCTGCAAGCTCTCCAGGACAACATAAAATCTGGGGCTCTGTGCTTTCTTTCGTTCTGAACAAGTGTTACTGTTTTCTGCACAAAAGCGATTCTGCGAAGCAATGTGATTAGGCACAGAGAAGGTGCTAGCAGGGAATTCTCTGCCTGCCTTTCCCCAGTGCTCTGCAAGCTCTCCAGGACAACATAAAATCTGGGGCTCTGTGCTTTCTTTCATTCTGAACAAGTGTTACTGTTTTCTGCACAAAAGCGATTCTGCGAAGCAATGTGAACACTTGTGCTTCCCAGGCACAGAGAAGGTGCTAGCAGGGAATTCTCTGCCTGCCTTTCCCCAGTGCTCTGCAAGCTCTCCAGGACAACATAAAATCTGGGGCTCTGTGCTTTCTTTCGTTCTGAACAAGTGTTACTGTTTTCTGCACAAAAGCGATTCTGCCAAGCAATGTGAACACTTGTGCTTCCCAGGCACAGAGAAGGTGCTAGCAGGGAATTCTCTGCCTGCCTTTCCCCAGTGCTCTGCAAGCTCTCCAGGACAACATAAAATCTGGGGCTCTGTGCTTTCTTTCGTTCTGAACAAGTGTTACTGTTTTCTGCACAAAAGCGATTCTGCAAAGTAATGTGAACACTTGTGCTTCCCAGGCACAGAGAAGGTGCTAGCAGGGAATTCTCTGCCTGCCTTTCCCCAGTGCTCTGCAAGCTCTCCAGGACAACAGCAAATCTGAGGCTCTGTGCTTTCTTTCGTTCTGAACAAGTGTTACTGTTTTCTGCACAAAAGCGATTCTGCGAAGCAATGTGAAGACTTCTGCTTCCCAGGCACAGAGAAGGTGCTAGCAGGGAATTCTCTGCCTGCCTTTCCCCAGTGCTCTGCAAGCTCTCCAGGACAACATAAAATCTGGGGCTCTGTGCTTTCTTTCGTTCTGAACAACTGTTACTGTTTTCTGCACAAAAGCGATTCTGCCAAGCAATGTGAACACTTGTGCTTCCCAGGCACAGAGAAGGTGCTAGCAGGGAATTCTCTGCCTGCCTTTCCCCAGTGCTCTGCAAGCTCTCCAGGACAACATAAAATCTGGGGCTCTGTGCTTTCTTTCGTTCTGAACAAGTGTTACTGTTTTCTGCACAAAAGCGATTCTGCCAAGCAATGTGAACACTTGTGCTTCCCAGGCACAGAGAAGGTGCTAGCAGGGAATTCTCTGCCTGCCTTTCCCCAGTGCTCTGCAAGCTCTCCAGGACAACATAAAATCTGGGGCTCTGTGCTTTCTTTCGTTCTGAATAAGTGTTACTGTTTTCTGCACAAAAGCGATTCTGCGAAGTAATGTGAACACTTGTGCTTCCCAGGCACAGAGAAGGTGCTAGCAGGGAATTCTCTGCCTGCCTTTCCCCAGTGCTCTGCAAGCTCTCCAGGACAACATAAAATCTGGGGCTCTGTGCTTTCTTTCGTTCTGAACAAGTGTTACTGTTTTCTGCACAAAAGCGATTCTGCGAAGCAAAGTGAACAGGCACAGAGAAGGTGCTAGCAGGGAATTCTCTGCCTGCCTTTCCTCAGTGCTCTGCAAGCTCTCCAGGACAACATAAAATCTGGGGCTCTGTGCTTTCTTTCGTTCTGAACAAGTGTTACTGTTTTCTGCACAAAAGCGATTCTGCGAAGTAATGTGAACACTTGTGCTTCCCAGGCACAGAGAAGGTGCTAGCAGGGAATTCTCTGCCTGCCTTTCCCCAGTGCTCTGCAAGCTCTCCAGGACAACAGCAAATCTGGGGCTCTGTGCTTTCTTTCGTTCTGAACAAGTGTTACTGTTTTCTGCACAAAAGCGATTCTGCGAAGCAATGTGAACAGGCACAGAGAAGGTGCTAGCAGGGAATTCTCTGCCTGCCTTTCCCCAGTGCTCTGCAAGCTCTCCAGGACAACATAAAATCTGGGGTTCTGTGCTTTCTTTCGTTCTGAACAAGTGTTACTGTTTTCTGCACAAAAGCGATTCTGCAAAGCAATGTGAACACTTGTGCTTCCCAGGCACAGAGAAGGTGCTAGCAGGGAATTCTCTGCCTGCCTTTCCCCAGTGCTCTGCAAGCTCTCCAGGACAACATAAAATCTGGGGCTCTGTGCTTTCTTTCGTTCTGAACAAGTGTTACTGTTTTCTGCACAAAAGCGATTCTGCGAAGCAAAGTGAACAGGCACAGAGAAGGTGCTAGCAGGGAATTCTCTGCCTGCCTTTCCCCAGTGCTCTGCAAGCTCTCCAGGACAACATAAAATCTGGGGCTCTGTGCTTTCTTTCCTTCTGAACAAGTGTTACTGTTTTCTGCACAAAAGCGATTCTGCGAAGTAATGTGAACACTTCTGCTTCCCAGGCACAGAGAAGGTGCTAGCAGGGAATTCTCTGCCTGCCTTTCCCCAGTGCTCTGCAAGCTCTCCAGGACAACATAAAATCTGGGGCTCTGTGCTTTCTTTCGTTCTGAACAAGTGTTACTGTTTTCTGCACAAAAGCGATTCTGCAAAGCAATGTGAACACTTGTGCTTCCCAGGCACAGAGAAGGTGCTAGCAGGGAATTCTCTGCCTGCCTTTCCCCAGTGCTCTGCAAGCTCTCCAGGACAACATAAAATCTGGGGCTCTGTGCTTTCTTTCGTTCTGAACAAGTGTTACTGTTTTCTGCACAAAAGCGATTCTGCGAAGCAATGTGAACAGGCACAGAGAAGGTGCTAGCAGGGAATTCTCTGCCTGCCTTTCCCCAGTGCTCTGCAAGCTCTCCAGGACAACATAAAATCTGGGGTTCTGTGCTTTCTTTCATTCTGAACAAGTGTTACTGTTTTCTGCACAAAAGCGATTCTGCGAAGCAATGTGAACACTTCTGCTTCCCAGGCACAGAGAAGGTGCTAGCAGGGAATTCTCTGCCTGCCTTTCCCCAGTGCTCTGCAAGCTCTCCAGGACAACATAAAATCTGGGGCTCTGTGCTTTCTTTCGTTCTGAACAAGTGTTACTGTTTTCTGCACAAAAGCGATTCTGCGAAGCAATATGAACACTTGTGCTTCCCAGGCACAGAGAAGGTGCTAGCAGGGAATTCTCTGCCTGCCTTTCACCAGTGCTCTGCAAGCTCTCCAGGACAACAGCAAATCTGGGGCTCTGTGCTTTCTTTCGTTCTGAACAACTGTTACTGTTTTCTGCACAAAAGCGATTCTGCAAAGCAATGTGAACACTTGTGCTTCCCAGGCACAGAGAAGGTGCTAGCAGGGAATTCTCTGCCTGCCTTTCCCCAGTGCTCTGCAAGCTCTCCAGGACAACATAAAATCTGGGGCTCTGTGCTTTCTTTCGTTCTGAACAAGTGTTACTGTTTTCTGCACAAAAGCGATTCTGCGAAGCAATGTGAACAGGCACAGAGAAGGTGCTAGCAGGGAATTCTCTGCCTGCCTTTCCCCAGTGCTCTGCAAGCTCTCCAGGACAACATAAAATCTGGGGCTCTGTGCTTTCTTTCGTTCTGAACAAGTGTTACTGTTTTCTGCACAAAAGCAATTCTGCGAAGTAATGTGAACACTTGTGCTTCCCAGGCACAGAGAAGGTGCTAGCAGGGAATTCTCTGCCTACCTTTCCCCAGTGCTCTGCAAGCTCTCCAGGACAACAGCAAATCTGTGGCTCTGTGCTTTCTTTCGTTCTGAACAAGTGTTACTGTTTTCTGCACAAAAGCGATTCTGCGAAGCAATGTGAACACTTGTGCTTCCCAGGCACAGAGAAGGTGCTAGCAGGGAATTCTCTGCCTGCCTTTCCCCAGTGCTCTGCAAGCTCTCCAGGACAACATAAAATCTGGGGCTCTGTGCTTTCTTTCGTTCTGAACAACTGTTACTGTTTTCTGCACAAAAGCGATTCTGCCAAGCAATGTGAACACTTGTGCTTCCCAGGCACAGAGAAGGTGCTAGCAGGGAATTCTCTGCCTGCCTTTCCCCAGTGCTCTGCAAGCTCTCCAGGACAACATAAAATCTGGGGCTCTGTGCTTTCTTTCGTTCTGAACAAGTGTTACTGTTTTCTGCACAAAAGCGATTCTGCGAAGCAATGTGAACAGGCACAGAGAAGGTGCTAGCAGGGAATTCTCTGCCTGCCTTTCCTCAGTGCTCTGCAAGCTCTCCAGGACAACATAAAATCTGGGGTTCTGTGCTTTCTTTCATTCTGAACAAGTGTTACTGTTTTCTGCACAAAAGCGATTCTGCGAAGCAATGTGAACACTTGTGCTTCCCAGGCACAGAGAAGGTGCTAGCAGGGAATTCTCTGCCTGCCTTTCCCCAGTGCTCTGCAAGCTCTCCAGGACAACATAAAATCTGGGGCTCTGTGCTTTCTTTCGTTCTGAACAAGTGTTACTGTTTTCTGCACAAAAGCGATTCTGCGAAGCAATATGAACACTTGTGCTTCCCAGGCACAGAGAAGGTGCTAGCAGGGAATTCTCTGCCTACCTTTCCCCAGTGCTCTGCAAGCTCTCCAGGACAACATAAAATCTGGGGCTCTGTGCTTTCTTTCGTTCTGAACAAGTGTTACTGTTTTCTGCACAAAAGCGATTCTGTGAAGCAATGTGAACACTTCTGCTTCCCAGGCACAGAGAAGGTGCTAGCAGGGAATTCTCTGCCTGCCTTTCCCCAGTGCTCTGCAAGCTCTCCAGGACAACATAAAATCTGGGGCTCTGTGCTTTCTTTCGTTCTGAACAAGTGTTACTGTTTTCTGCACAAAAGCGATTCTGCCAAGCAATGTGAACACTTCTGCTTCCCAGGCACAGAGAAGGTGCTAGCAGGGAATTCTCTGCCTGCCTTTCCCCAGTGCTCTGCAAGCTCTCCAGGACAACATAAAATCTGGGGCTCTGTGCTTTCTTTCGTTCTGAACAAGTGTTACTGTTTTCTGCACAAAAGCGATTCTGCGAAGTAATGTGAACACTTGTGCTTCCCAGGCACAGAGAAGGTGCTAGCAGGGAATTCTCTGCCTGCCTTTCCCCAGTGCTCTGCAAGCTCTCCAGGACAACAGCAAATCTGGGGCTCTGTGCTTTCTTTCGTTCTGAACAAGTGTTACTGTTTTCTGCACAAAAGCGATTCTGCAAAGCAAAGTGAACAGGCACAGAGAAGGTGCTAGCAGGGAATTCTCTGCCTGCCTTTCCTCAGTGCTCTGCAAGCTCTCCAGGACAACATAAAATCTGGGGTTCTGTGCTTTCTTTCATTCTGAACAAGTGTTACTGTTTTCTGCACAAAAGCGATTCTGCGAAGCAATGTGAACACTTCTGCTTCCCAGGCACAGAGAAGGTGCTAGCAGGGAATTCTCTGCCTGCCTTTCCCCAGTGCTCTGCAAGCTCTCCAGGACAACATAAAATCTGGGGCTCTGTGCTTTCTTTCGTTCTGAACAAGTGTTACTGTTTTCTGCACAAAAGCGATTCTGCGAAGCAATGTGAACAGGCACAGAGAAGGTGCTAGCAGGGAATTCTCTGCCTGCCTTTCCCCAGTGCTCTGCAAGCTCTCCAGGACAACATAAAATCTGGGGCTCTGTGCTTTCTTTCGTTCTGAACAAGTGTGACTGTTTTCTGCACAAAAGCGATTCTGCGAAGCAATGTGAACAGGCACAGAGAAGGTGCTAGCAGGGAATTCTCTGCCTGCCTTTCCCCAGTGCTCTGCAAGCTCTCCAGGACAACATAAAATCTGGGGCTCTGTGCTTTCTTTCGTTCTGAACAAGTGTTACTGTTTTCTGCACAAAAGCGATTCTGCGAAGCAATATGACCACTTGTGCTTCCCAGGCACAGAGAAGGTGCTAGCAGGGAATTCTCTGCCTGCCTTTCCCCAGTGCTCTGCAAGCTCTCCAGGACAACATAAAATCTGGGGCTCTGTGCTTTCTTTCGTTCTGAACAACTGTTACTGTTTTCTGCACAAAAGCGATTCTGCGAAGCAATGTGAACACTTGTGCTTCCCAGGCACAGAGAAGGTGCTAGCAGGGAATTCTCTGCCTGCCTTTCCCCAGTGCTCTGCAAGCTCTCCAGGACAACATAAAATCTGGGGCTCTGTGCTTTCTTTCGTTCTGAACAAGTGTTACTGTTTTCTGCACAAAAGCGATTCTGCGAAGCAATATGACCACTTGTGCTTCCCAGGCACAGAGAAGGTGCTAGCAGGGAATTCTCTGCCTGCCTTTCCCCAGTGCTCTGCAAGCTCTCCAGGACAACATAAAATCTGGGGCTCTGTGCTTTCTTTCGTTCTGAACAACTGTTACTGTTTTCTGCACAAAAGCGATTCTGCGAAGCAATGTGAACACTTGTGCTTCCCAGGCACAGAGAAGGTGCTAGCAGGGAATTCTCTGCCTGCCTTTCCCCAGTGCTCTGCAAGCTCTCCAGGACAACATAAAATCTGGGGCTCTGTGCTTTCTTTCGTTCTGAACAAGTGTTACTGTTTTCTGCACAAAAGCGGTTCTGCCAAGCAATGTGAACACTTCTGCTTCCCAGGCACAGAGAAGGTGCTAGCAGGGAATTCTCTGCCTGCCTTTCCCCAGTGCACTGCAAGCTCTCCAGGACAACATAAAATCTGGGGCTCTGTGCTTTCTTTCGTTCTGAACAAGTGTTACTGTTTTCTGCACAAAAGCGATTCTGCGAAGTAATGTGAACACTTCTGCTTCCCAGGCACAGAGAAGGTGCTAGCAGGGAATTCTCTGCCTGCCTTTCCCCAGTGCTCTGCAAGCTCTCCAGGACAACATAAAATCTGGGGCTCTGTGCTTTCTTTCGTTCTGAACAAGTGTTACTGTTTTCTGCACAAAAGCGATTCTGCGAAGCAAAGTGAACAGGCACAGAGAAGGTGCTAGCAGGGAATTCTCTGCCTGCCTTTCCCCAGTGCTCTGCAAGCTCTCCAGGACAACATAAAATCTGGGGCTCTGTGCTTTCTTTCGTTCTGAACAAGTGTTACTGTTTTCTGCACAAAAGCGATTCTGCGAAGCAATGTGAACACTTGTGCTTCCCAGGCACAGAGAAGGTGCTAGCAGGGAATTCTCTGCCTGCCTTTCCCCAGTGCTCTGCAAGCTCTCCAGGACAACATAAAATCTGGGACTCTGTGCTTTCTTTCGTTCTGAACAAGTGTTACTGTTTTCTGCACAAAAGCGATTCTGCGAAGCAATGTGAACACTTGTGCTTCCCAGGCACAGAGAAGGTGCTAGCAGGGAATTCTCTGCCTGCCTTTCCCCAGTGCTCTGCAAGCTCTCCAGGACAACATAAAATCTGGGGCTCTGTGCTTTCTTTCGTTCTGAACAAGTGTTACTGTTTTCTGCACAAAAGCGATTCTGCGAAGTAATGTGAACACTTCTGCTTCCCAGGCACAGAGAAGGTGCTAGCAGGGAATTCTCTGCCTGCCTTTCCCCAGTGCTCTGCAAGCTCTCCAGGACAACATAAAATCTGGGGCTCTGTGCTTTCTTTCGTTCTGAACAAGTGTTACTGTTTTCTGCACAAAAGCGATTCTGCAAAGCAAAGTGAACAGGCACAGAGAAGGTGCTAGCAGGGAATTCTCTGCCTGCCTTTCCTCAGTGCTCTGCAAGCTCTCCAGGACAACATAAAATGTGGGGTTCTGTGCTTTCTTTCACTCTGAACAAGTGTTACTGTTTTCTGCACAAAAGCGATTCTGCGAAGCAATGTGAACACTTCTGCTTCCCAGGCACAGAGAAGGTGCTAGCAGGGAATTCTCTGCCTGCCTTTCCCCAGTGCTCTGCAAGCTCTCCAGGACAACATAAAATCTGGGGCTCTGTGCTTTCTTTCGTTCTGAACAAGTGTTACTGTTTTCTGCACAAAAGCGATTCTGCCAAGCAATGTGAACAGGCACAGAGAAGGTGCTAGCAGGGAATTCTCTGCCTGCCTTTCCCCAGTGCTCTGCAAGCTCTCCAGGACAACATAAAATCTGGGGCTCTGTGCTTTCTTTCGTTCTGAACAAGTGTTACTGTTTTCTGCACAAAAGCGATTCTGCCAAGCAATGTGAACACTTGTGCTTCCCAGGCACAGAGAAGGTGCTAGCAGGGAATTCTCTGCCTGCCTTTCCCCAGTGCTCTGCAAGCTCTCCAGGACAACATAAAATCTGGGGCTCTGTGCTTTCTTTCGTTCTGAACAAGTGTTACTGTTTTCTGCACAAAAGCGATTCTGCGAAGCAATATGAACACTTGTGCTTCCCAGGCACAGAGAAGGTGCTAGCAGGGAATTCTCTGCCTGCCTTTCCCCAGTGCTCTGCAAGCTCTCCAGGACAACATAAAATCTGGGGCTCTGTGCTTTCTTTCGTTCTGAACAAGTGTTACTGTTTTCTGCACAAAAGCGATTCTGCGAAGTAATGTGAACACTTCTGCTTCCCAGGCACAGAGAAGGTGCTAGCAGGGAATTCTCTGCCTGCCTTTCCCCAGTGCTCTGCAAGCTCTCCAGGACAACATAAAATCTGGGGCTCTGTGCTTTCTTTCGTTCTGAACAAGTGTTACTGTTTTCTGCACAAAAGCGATTCTGCAAAGCAAAGTGAACAGGCACAGAGAAGGTGCTAGCAGGGAATTCTCTGCCTGCCTTTCCTCAGTGCTCTGCAAGCTCTCCAGGACAACATAAAATCTGGGGTTCTGTGCTTTCTTTCATTCTGAACAAGTGTTACTGTTTTCTGCACAAAAGCGATTCTGCGAAGCAATGTGAACACTTGTGCTTCCCAGGCACAGAGAAGGTGCTAGCAGAGAATTCTCTGCCTGCCTTTCCCCAGTGCTCTGCAAGCTCTCCAGGACAACATAAAATCTGGGGCTCTGTGCTTTCTTTCGTTCTGAACAAGTGTTACTGTTTTCTGCACAAAAGCGATTCTGCGAAGCAAAGTGAACAGGCACAGAGAAGGTGCTAGCAGGGAATTCTCTGCCTGCCTTTCCCCAGTGCTCTGCAAGCTCTCCAGGACAACATAAAATCTGGGGCTCTGTGCTTTCTTTCGTTCTGAACAAGTGTTACTGTTTTCTGCACAAAAGCGATTCTGCGAAGCAATGTGAACACTTGTGCTTCCCAGGCACAGAGAAGGTGCTAGCAGGGAATTCTCTGCCTGCCTTTCCCCAGTGCTCTGCAAGCTCTCCAGGACAACATAAAATCTGGGACTCTGTGCTTTCTTTCGTTCTGAACAAGTGTTACTGTTTTCTGCACAAAAGCGATTCTGCGAAGCAATGTGAACACTTGTGCTTCCCAGGCACAGAGAAGGTGCTAGCAGGGAATTCTCTGCCTGCCTTTCCCCAGTGCTCTGCAAGCTCTCCAGGACAACATAAAATCTGGGGCTCTGTGCTTTCTTTCGTTCTGAACAACTGTTACTGTTTTCTGCACAAAAGCGATTCTGCGAAGCAATGTGAACACTTCTGCTTCCCAGGCACAGAGAAGGTGCTAGCAGGGAATTCTCTGCCTGCCTTTCCCCAGTGCTCTGCAAGCTCTCCAGGACAACATAAAATCTGGGGCTCTGTGCTTTCTTTCGTTCTGAACAAGTGTTACTGTTTTCTGCACAAAAGCGATTCTGCGAAGCAATGTGAACAGGCACAGAGAAGGTGCTAGCAGGGAATTCTCTGCCTGCCTTTCCCCAGTGCTCTGCAAGCTCTCCAGGACAACATAAAATCTGGGGCTCTGTGCTTTCTTTCGTTCTGAACAACTATTACTGTTTTCTGCACAAAAGCGATTCTGCCAAGCAATGTGAACACTTGTGCTTCCCAGGCACAGAGAAGGTGCTAGCAGGGAATTCTCTGCCTGCCTTTCCCCAGTGCTCTGCAAGCTCTCCAGGACAACATAAAATCTGGGGCTCTGTGCTTTCTTTCGTTCTGAACAAGTGTTACTGTTTTCTGCACAAAAGCGATTCTGCGAAGCAATATGAACACTTGTGCTTCCCAGGCACAGAGAAGGTGCTAGCAGGGAATTCTCTGCCTGCCTTTCCCCAGTGCTCTGCAAGCTCTCCAGGACAACATAAAATCTGGGGCTCTGTGCTTTCCTTCGTTCTGAACAAGTGTTACTGTTTTCTGCACAAAAGCGATTCTGCGAAGCAAAGTGAACAGGCACAGAGAAGGTGCTAGCAGGGAATTCTCTGCCTGCCTTTCCTCAGTGCTCTGCAAGCTCTCCAGGACAACATAAAATCTGGGGTTCTGTGCTTTCTTTCATTCTGAACAAGTGTTACTGTTTTCTGCACAAAAGCGATTCTGCGAAGCAATGTGAACACTTCTGCTTCCCAGGCACAGAGAAGGTGCTAGCAGGGAATTCTCTGCCTGCCTTTCCCCAGTGCTCTGCAAGCTCTCCAGGACAACAGCAAATCTGGGGCTCTGTGCTTTCTTTCGTTCTGAACAAGTGTTACTGTTTTCTGCACAAAAGCGATTCTGCGAAGCAATGTGAACAGGCACAGAGAAGGTGCTAGCAGGGAATTCTCTGCCTGCCTTTCCCCAGTGCTCTGCAAGCTCTCCAGGACAACATAAAATCTGGGGCTCTGTGCTTTCTTTCGTTCTGAACAAGTGTTACTGTTTTCTGCACAAAAGCGATTCTGCGAAGCAATATGAACACTTGTGCTTCCCAGGCACAGAGAAGGTGCTAGCAGGGAATTCTCTGCCTGCCTTTCCCCAGTGCTCTGCAAGCTCTCCAGGACAACATAAAATCTGGGGCTCTGTGCTTTCCTTCGTTCTGAACAAGTGTTACTGTTTTCTGCACAAAAGCGATTCTGCGAAGCAAAGTGAACAGGCACAGAGAAGGTGCTAGCAGGGAATTCTCTGCCTGCCTTTCCTCAGTGCTCTGCAAGCTCTCCAGGACAACATAAAATCTGGGGTTCTGTGCTTTCTTTCATTCTGAACAAGTGTTACTGTTTTCTGCACAAAAGCGATTCTGCGAAGCAATGTGAACACTTCTGCTTCCCAGGCACAGAGAAGGTGCTAGCAGGGAATTCTCTGCCTGCCTTTCCCCAGTGCTCTGCAAGCTCTCCAGGACAACAGCAAATCTGGGGCTCTGTGCTTTCTTTCGTTCTGAACAAGTGTTACTGTTTTCTGCACAAAAGCGATTCTGCGAAGCAATGTGAACAGGCACAGAGAAGGTGCTAGCAGGGAATTCTCTGCCTGCCTTTCCCCAGTGCTCTGCAAGCTCTCCAGGACAACATAAAATCTGGGGCTCTGTGCTTTTTTTCGTTCTGAACAAGTGTTACTGTTTTCTGCACAAAAGCGATTCTGCGAAGTAATGTGAACACTTGTGCTTCCCAGGCACAGAGAAGGTGCTAGCAGGGAATTCTCTGCCTGCCTTTCCCCAGTGCTCTGCAAGCTCTCCAGGACAACATAAAATCTGGGGCTCTGTGCTTTCTTTCGTTCTGAACAAGTGTTACTGTTTTCTGCACAAAAGCGATTCTGCCAAGCAATGTGAACAGGCACAGAGAAGGTGCTAGCAGGGAATTCTCTGCCTGCCTTTCCCCAGTGCTCTGCAAGCTCTCCAGGACAACATAAAATCTGGGGCTCTGTGCTTTCTTTCGTTCTGAACAAGTGTTACTGTTTTCTGCACAAAAGCGATTCTGCCAAGCAATGTGAACACTTGTGCTTCCCAGGCACAGAGAAGGTGCTAGCAGGGAATTCTCTGCCTGCCTTTCCCCAGTGCTCTGCAAGCTCTCCAGGACAACATAAAATCTGGGGCTCTGTGCTTTCTTTCGTTCTGAACAAGTGTTACTGTTTTCTGCACAAAAGCGATTCTGCGAAGCAATGTGAACACTTGTGCTTCCCAGGCACAGAGAAGGTGCTAGCAGGGAATTCTCTGCCTGCCTTTCCCCAGTGCTCTGCAAGCTCTCCAGGACAACATAAAATCTGGGGCTCTGTGCTTTCTTTCGTTCTGAACAAGTGTTACTGTTTTCTGCACAAAAGCGATTCTGCGAAGCAATGTGAACAGGCACAGAGAAGGTGCTAGCAGGGAATTCTCTGCCTGCCTTTCCCCAGTGCTCTGCAAGCTCTCCAGGACAACATAAAATCTGGGGTTCTGTGCTTTCTTTCATTCTGAACAAGTGTTACTGTTTTCTGCACAAAAGCGATTCTGCGAAGCAATGTGAACACTTGTGCTTCCCAGGCACAGAGAAGGTGCTAGCAGGGAATTCTCTGCCTGCCTTTCCCCAGTGCTCTGCAAGCTCTCCAGGACAACATAAAATCTGGGGCTCTGTGCTTTCTTTCGTTCTGAACAAGTGTTACTGTTTTCTGCAGAAAAGCGATTCTGCGAAGCAATGTGAACAGGCACAGAGAAGGTTCTAGCAGGGAATTCTCTGCCTGCCTTTCCCCAGTGCTCTGCAAGCTCTCCAGGACAACATAAAATCTGGGGCTCTGTGCTTTCTTTCCTTCTGAACAAGTGTTACTGTTTTCTGCACAAAAGCGATTCTGCGAAGTAATGTGAACACTTCTGCTTCCCAGGCACAGAGAAGGTGCTAGCAGGGAATTCTCTGCCTGCCTTTCCCCAGTGCTCTGCAAGCTCTCCAGGACAACATAAAATCTGGGGCTCTGTGCTTTCTTTCGTTCTGAACAAGTGTTACTGTTTTCTGCACAAAAGCGATTCTGCGAAGCAATGTGAACACTTCTGCTTCCCAGGCACAGAGAAGGTGCTAGCAGGGAATTCTCTGCCTGCCTTTCCCCAGTGCTCTGCAAGCTCTCCAGGACAACATAAAATCTGGGGCTCTGTGCTTTCTTTCGTTCTGAACAAGTGTTACTGTTTTCTGCACAAAAGCGATTCTGCGAAGCAATGTGAACAGGCACAGAGAAGGTGCTAGCAGGGAATTCTCTGCCTGCCTTTCCCCAGTGCTCTGCAAGCTCTCCAGGACAACATAAAATCTGGGGCTCTGTGCTTTCTTTCGTTCTGAACAAGTGTTACTGTTTTCTGCACAAAAGCGATTCTGCGAAGCAATATGAACACTTGTGCTTCCCAGGCACAGAGAAGGTGCTAGCAGGGAATTCTCTGCCTGCCTTTCCCCAGTGCTCTGCAAGCTCTCCAGGACAACATAAAATCTGGGGCTCTGTGCTTTCTTTCCTTCTGAACAACTGTTACTGTTTTCTGCACAAAAGCGATTCTGCAAAGCAATGTGAACACTTCTGCTTCCCAGGCACAGAGAAGGTGCTAGCAGGGAATTCTCTGCCTGCCTTTCCCCAGTGCTCTGCAAGCTCTCCAGGACAACATAAAATCTGGGGCTCTGTGCTTTCTTTCGTTCTGAACAAGTGTTACTGTTTTCTGCACAAAAGCGATTCTGCGAAGCAATGTGAACAGGTACAGAGAAGGTGCTAGCAGGGAATTCTCTGCCTGCCTTTCCCCAGTGCTCTGCAAGCTCTCCAGGACAACAGCAAATCTGGGGCTCTGTGCTTTCTTTCGTTCTGAACAAGTGTTACTGTTTTCTGCACAAAAGCGATTCTGCGAAGCAATGTGAACACTTGTGCTTCCCAGGCACAGAGAAGGTGCTAGCAGGGAATTCTCTGCCTGCCTTTCCCCAGTGCTCTGCAAGCTCTCCAGGACAACATAAAATCTGGGGCTCTGTGCTTTCTTTCGTTCTGAACAACTGTTACTGTTTTCTGCACAAAAGCGATTCTGCGAAGCAATGTGAACACTTGTGCTTCCCAGGCACAGAGAAGGTGCTAGCAGGGAATTCTCTGCCTGCCTTTCCCCAGTGCTCTGCAAGCTCTCCAGGACAACATAAAATCTGGGGCTCTGTGCTTTCTTTCGTTCTGAACAACTGTTACTGTTTTCTGCACAAAAGCGATTCTGCGAAGCAATGTGAACACTTGTGCTTCCCAGGCACAGAGAAGGTGCTAGCAGGGAATTCTCTGCCTGCCTTTCCCCAGTGCTCTGCAAGCTCTCCAGGACAACATAAAATCTGGGGCTCTGTGCTTTCTTTCGTTCTGAACAAGTGTTACTGTTTTCTGCACAAAAGCGATTCTGCAAAGCAAAGTGAACAGGCACAGAGAAGGTGCTAGCAGGGAATTCTCTGCCTGCCTTTCCTCAGTGCTCTGCAAGCTCTCCAGGACAACATAAAATCTGGGGTTCTGTGCTTTCTTTCATTCTGAACAAGTGTTACTGTTTTCTGCACAAAAGCGATTCTGCGAAGCAATGTGAACACTTCTGCTTCCCAGGCACAGAGAAGGTGCTAGCAGGGAATTCTCTGCCTGCCTTTCCCCAGTGCTCTGCAAGCTCTCCAGGACAACATAAAATCTGGGGCTCTGTGCTTTCTTTCGTTCTGAACAAGTGTTACTGTTTTCTGCACAAAAGCGATTCTGCGAAGCAATGTGAACAGGCACAGAGAAGGTGCTAGCAGGGAATTCTCTGCCTGCCTTTCGCCAGTGCTCTGCAAGCTCTCCAGGACAACATAAAATCTGGGGCTCTGTGCTTTCTTTCGTTCTGAACAAGTGTTACTGTTTTCTGCACAAAAGCGATTCTGCAAAGCAATGTGAACACTTGTGCTTCCCAGGCACAGAGAAGGTGCTAGCAGGGAATTCTCTGCCTGCCTTTCCCCAGTGCTCTGCAAGCTCTCCAGGACAACATAAAATCTGGGGCTCTGTGCTTTCTTTCGTTCTGAACAAGTGTTACTGTTTTCTGCACAAAAGCGATTCTGCGAAGCAATGTGAACAGGCACAGAGAAGGTGCTAGCAGGGAATTCTCTGCCTGCCTTTCCCCAGTGCTCTGCAAGCTCTCCAGGACAACATAAATTCTGGGGCTCTGTGCTTTCTTTCGTTCTGAACAAGTGTTACTGTTTTCTGCACAAAAGCGATTCTGCGAAGCAATGTGAACACTTGTGCTTCCCAGGCACAGAGAAGGTGCTAGCAGGGAATTCTCTGCCTGCCTTTCCCCAGTGCTCTGCAAGCTCTCCAGGACAACATAAAATCTGGGGCTCTGTGCTTTCTTTCATTCTGAACAAGTGTTACTGTTTTCTGCACAAAAGCGATTCTGCCAAGCAATGTGAACACTTGTGCTTCCCAGGCACAGAGAAGGTGCTAGCAGGGAATTCTCTGCCTGCCTTTCCCCAGTGCTCTGCAAGCTCTCCAGGACAACATAAAATCTGGGGCTCTGTGCTTTCTTTCGTTCTGAACAAGTGTTACTGTTTTCTGCACAAAAGCGATTCTGCGAAGTAATGTGAACACTTGTGCTTCCCAGGCACAGAGAAGGTGCTAGCAGGGAATTCTCTGCCTGCCTTTCCTCAGTGCTCTGCAAGCTCTCCAGGACAACATAAAATCTGGGGTTCTGTGCTTTCTTTCATTCTGAACAAGTGTTACTGTTTTCTGCACAAAAGCGATTCTGCGAAGCAATGTGAACACTTCTGCTTCCCAGGCACAGAGAAGGTGCTAGCAGGGAATTCTCTGCCTGCCTTTCCCCAGTGCTCTGCAAGCTCTCCAGGACAACATAAAATCTGGGGCTCTGTGCTTTCTTTCGTTCTGAACAAGTGTTACTGTTTTCTGCACAAAAGCGATTCTGCGAAGCAATGTGAACAGGCACAGAGAAGGTGCTAGCAGGGAATTCTCTGCCTGCCTTTCGCCAGTGCTCTGCAAGCTCTCCAGGACAACATAAAATCTGGGGCTCTGTGCTTTCTTTCGTTCTGAACAAGTGTTACTGTTTTCTGCACAAAAGCGATTCTGCAAAGCAATGTGAACACTTGTGCTTCCCAGGCACAGAGAAGGTGCTAGCAGGGAATTCTCTGCCTGCCTTTCCCCAGTGCTCTGCAAGCTCTCCAGGACAACAGCAAATCTGGGGCTCTGTGCTTTCTTTCGTTCTGAACAAGTGTTACTGTTTTCTGCACAAAAGCGATTCTGCGAAGCAATGTGAACAGGCACAGAGAAGGTGCTAGCAGGGAATTCTCTGCCTGCCTTTCCCCAGTGCTCTGCAAGCTCTCCAGGACAACATAAAATCTGGGGCTCTGTGCTTTCTTTCGTTCTGAACAAGTGTTACTGTTTTCTGCACAAAAGCGATTCTGCGAAGCAATGTGAACACTTGTGCTTCCCAGGCACAGAGAAGGTGCTAGCAGGGAATTCTCTGCCTGCCTTTCCCCAGTGCTCTGCAAGCTCTCCAGGACAACATAAAATCTGGGGCTCTGTGCTTTCTTTCGTTCTGAACAACTGTTACTGTTTTCTGCACAAAAGCGATTCTGCCAAGCAATGTGAACACTTGTGCTTCCCAGGCACAGAGAAGGTGCTAGCAGGGAATTCTCTGCCTGCCTTTCCCCAGTGCTCTGCAAGCTCTCCAGGACAACATAAAATCTGGGGCTCTGTGCTTTCTTTCGTTCTGAACAACTGTTACTGTTTTCTGCACAAAAGCGATTCTGCCAAGCAATGTGAACACTTGTGCTTCCCAGGCACAGAGAAGGTGCTAGCAGGGAATTCTCTGCCTGCCTTTCCCCAGTGCTCTGCAAGCTCTCCAGGACAACATAAAATCTGGGGCTCTGTGCTTTCTTTCGTTCTGAACAAGTGTTACTGTTTTCTGCACAAAAGCGATTCTGCGAAGCAATGTGATTAGGCACAGAGAAGGTGCTAGCAGGGAATTCTCTGCCTGCCTTTCCCCAGTGCTCTGCAAGCTCTCCAGGACAACATAAAATCTGGGGCTCTGTGCTTTCTTTCATTCTGAACAAGTGTTACTGTTTTCTGCACAAAAGCGATTCTGCGAAGCAATGTGAACACTTCTGCTTCCCAGGCACAGAGAAGGTGCTAGCAGGGAATTCTCTGCCTGCCTTTCCCCAGTGCTCTGCAAGCTCTCCAGGACAACATAAAATCTGGGGCTCTGTGCTTTCTTTCGTTCTGAACAAGTGTTACTGTTTTCTGCACAAAAGCGATTCTGCCAAGCAATGTGAACACTTGTGCTTCCCAGGCACAGAGAAGGTGCTAGCAGGGAATTCTCTGCCTGCCTTTCCCCAGTGCTCTGCAAGCTCTCCAGGACAACATAAAATCTGGGGCTCTGTGCTTTCTTTCGTTCTGAACAAGTGTTACTGTTTTCTGCACAAAAGCGATTCTGCGAAGTAATGTGAACACTTGTGCTTCCCAGGCACAGAGAAGGTGCTAGCAGGGAATTCTCTGCCTGCCTTTCCCCAGTGCTCTGCAAGCTCTCCAGGACAACAGCAAATCTGAGGCTCTGTGCTTTCTTTCGTTCTGAACAAGTGTTACTGTTTTCTGCACAAAAGCGATTCTGCGAAGCAATGTGAACACTTGTGCTTCCCAGGCACAGAGAAGGTGCTAGCAGGGAATTCTCTGCCTGCCTTTCCCCAGTGCTCTGCAAGCTCTCCAGGACAACATAAAATCTGGGGCTCTGTGCTTTCTTTCGTTCTGAACAACTGTTACTGTTTTCTGCACAAAAGCGATTCTGCGAAGCAATGTGAACACTTGTGCTTCCCAGGCACAGAGAAGGTGCTAGCAGGGAATTCTCTGCCTGCCTTTCCCCAGTGCTCTGCAAGCTCTCCAGGACAACAGCAAATCTGGGGCTCTGTGCTTTCTTTCGTTCTGAACAAGTGTTACTGTTTTCTGCACAAAAGCGATTCTGCGAAGCAATGTGAACAGGCACAGAGAAGGTGCTAGCAGGGAATTCTCTGCCTGCCTTTCCCCAGTGCTCTGCAAGCTCTCAAGGACAACATAAAATCTGGGGCTCTGTGCTTTCTTTCGTTCTGAACAAGTGTTACTGTTTTCTGCACAAAAGCGATTCTGCGAAGTAATGTGAACACTTCTGCTTCCCAGGCACAGAGAAGGTGCTAGCAGGGAATTCTCTGCCTGCCTTTCCCCAGTGCTCTGCAAGCTCTCCAGGACAACAGCAAATCTGGGGCTCTGTGCTTTCTTTCGTTCTGAACAAGTGTTACTGTTTTCTGCACAAAAGCGATTCTGCGAAGCAAAGTGAACAGGCACAGAGAAGGTGCTAGCAGGGAATTCTCTGCCTGCCTTTCCCCAGTGCTCTGCAAGCTCTCCAGGACAACATAAAATCTGGGGTTCTGTGCTTTCTTTCGTTCTGAACAAGTGTTACTGTTTTCTGCACAAAAGCGATTCTGCAAAGCAATGTGAACACTTGTGCTTCCCAGGCACAGAGAAGGTGCTAGCAGGGAATTCTCTGCCTGCCTTTCCCCAGTGCTCTGCAAGCTCTCCAGGACAACATAAAATCTGGGGCTCTGTGCTTTCTTTCGTTCTGAACAAGTGTTACTGTTTTCTGCAGAAAAGCGATTCTGCGAAGCAATGTGAACAGGCACAGAGAAGGTGCTAGCAGGGAATTCTCTGCCTGCCTTTCCCCAGTGCTCTGCAAGCTCTCCAGGACAACATAAAATCTGGGGCTCTGTGCTTTCTTTCCTTCTGAACAAGTGTTACTGTTTTCTGCACAAAAGCGATTCTGCGAAGTAATGTGAACACTTCTGCTTCCCAGGCACAGAGAAGGTGCTAGCAGGGAATTCTCTGCCTGCCTTTCCCCAGTGCTCTGCAAGCTCTCCAGGACAACATAAAATCTGGGGCTCTGTGCTTTCTTTCGTTCTGAACAAGTGTTACTGTTTTCTGCACAAAAGCGATTCTGCAAAGCAATGTGAACACTTGTGCTTCCCAGGCACAGAGAAGGTGCTAGCAGGGAATTCTCTGCCTGCCTTTCCCCAGTGCTCTGCAAGCTCTCCAGGACAACAGCAAATCTGGGGCTCTGTGCTTTCTTTCGTTCTGAACAAGTGTTACTGTTTTCTGCACAAAAGCGATTCTGCGAAGCAATGTGAACAGGCACAGAGAAGGTGCTAGCAGGGAATTCTCTGCCTGCCTTTCCCCAGTGCTCTGCAAGCTCTCCAGGACAACATAAAATCTGGGGTTCTGTGCTTTCTTTCATTCTGAACAAGTGTTACTGTTTTCTGCACAAAAGCGATTCTGCGAAGCAATGTGAACACTTGTACTTCCCAGGCACAGAGAAGGTGCTAGCAGGGAATTCTCTGCCTGCCTTTCCCCAGTGCTCTGCAAGCTCTCCAGGACAACATAAAATCTGGGGCTCTGTGCTTTCTTTCGTTCTGAACAAGTGTTACTGTTTTCTGCACAAAAGCGATTCTGCAAAGCAATGTGAACACTTGTGCTTCCCAGGCACAGAGAAGGTGCTAGCAGGGAATTCTCTGCCTACCTTTCCCCAGTGCTCTGCAAGCTCTCCAGGACAACAGCAAATCTGGGGCTCTGTGCTTTCTTTCGTTCTGAACAAGTGTTACTGTTTTCTGCACAAAAGCGATTCTGCGAAGCAATGTGAACACTTGTGCTTCCCAGGCACAGAGAAGGTGCTAGCAGGGAATTCTCTGCCTGCCTTTCCCCAGTGCTCTGCAAGCTCTCCAGGACAACATAAAATCTGGGGCTCTGTGCTTTCTTTCGTTCTGAACAACTGTTACTGTTTTCTGCACAAAAGCGATTCTGCCAAGCAATGTGAACACTTGTGCTTCCCAGGCACAGAGAAGGTGCTAGCAGGGAATTCTCTGCCTGCCTTTCCCCAGTGCTCTGCAAGCTCTCCAGGACAACATAAAATCTGGGGCTCTGTGCTTTCTTTCGTTCTGAACAAGTGTTACTGTTTTCTGCACAAAAGCGATTCTGCGAAGCAATGTGAACAGGCACAGAGAAGGTGCTAGCAGGGAATTCTCTGCCTGCCTTTCCTCAGTGCTCTGCAAGCTCTCCAGGACAACATAAAATCTGGGGTTCTGTGCTTTCTTTCATTCTGAAAAAGTGTTACTGTTTTCTGCACAAAAGCGATTCTGCGAAGCAATGTGAACACTTGTGCTTCCCAGGCACAGAGAAGGTGCTAGCAGGGAATTCTCTGCCTGCCTTTCCCCAGTGCTCTGCAAGCTCTCCAGGACAACATAAAATCTGGGGCTCTGTGCTTTCTTTCGTTCTGAACAAGTGTTACTGTTTTCTGCACAAAAGCGATTCTGCGAAGCAATATGAACACTTGTGCTTCCCAGGCACAGAGAAGGTGCTAGCAGGGAATTCTCTGCCTACCTTTCCCCAGTGCTCTGCAAGCTCTCCAGGACAACATAAAATCTGGGGCTCTGTGCTTTCTTTCGTTCTGAACAACTGTTACTGTTTTCTGCACAAAAGCGATTCTGTGAAGCAATGTGAACACTTCTGCTTCCCAGGCACAGAGAAGGTGCTAGCAGGGAATTCTCTGCCTGCCTTTCCCCAGTGCTCTGCAAGCTCTCCAGGACAACATAAAATCTGGGGCTCTGTGCTTTCTTTCGTTCTGAACAAGTGTTACTGTTTTCTGCACAAAAGCGATTCTGCGAAGTAATGTGAACACTTCTGCTTCCCAGGCACAGAGAAGGTGCTAGCAGGGAATTCTCTGCCTGCCTTTCCCCAGTGCTCTGCAAGCTCTCCAGGACAACATAAAATCTGGGGCTCTGTGCTTTCTTTCGTTCTGAACAAGTGTTACTGTTTTCTGCACAAAAGCGATTCTGCAAAGCAAAGTGAACAGGCACAGAGAAGGTGCTAGCAGGGAATTCTCTGCCTGCCTTTCCTCAGTGCTCTGCAAGCTCTCCAGGACAACATAAAATCTGGGGTTCTGTGCTTTCTTTCATTCTGAACAAGTGTTACTGTTTTCTGCACAAAAGCGATTCTGCGAAGCAATGTGAACACTTCTGCTTCCCAGGCACAGAGAAGGTGCTAGCAGGGAATTCTCTGCCTACCTTTCCCCAGTGCTCTGCAAGCTCTCCAGGACAACATAAAATCTGGGGCTCTGTGCTTTCTTTCGTTCTGAACAAGTGTTACTGTTTTCTGCACAAAAGCGATTCTGCGAAGCAATGTGAACAGGCACAGAGAAGGTGCTAGCAGGGAATTCTCTGCCTGCCTTTCCCCAGTGCTCTGCAAGCTCTCCAGGACAACATAAAATCTGGGGCTCTGTGCTTTCTTTCGTTCTGAACAAGTGTGACTGTTTTCTGCACAAAAGCGATTCTGCGAAGCAATGTGAACAGGCACAGAGAAGGTGCAGGCAGGGAATTCTCTGCCTGCCTTTCCCCAGTGCTCTGCAAGCTCTCCAGGACAACATAAAATCTGGGGCTCTGTGCTTTCTTTCGTTCTGAACAAGTGTTACTGTTTTCTGCACAAAAGCGATTCTGCGAAGCAATGTGAACACTTGTGCTTCCCAGGCACAGAGAAGGTGCTAGCAGGGAATTCTCTGCCTGCCTTTCCCCAGTGCTCTGCAAGCTCTCCAGGACAACATAAAATCTGGGGCTCTGTGCTTTCTTTCGTTCTGAACAACTGTTACTGTTTTCTGCACAAAAGCGATTCTGCCAAGCAATGTGAACACTTGTGCTTCCCAGGCACAGAGAAGGTGCTAGCAGGGAATTCTCTGCCTGCCTTTCCCCAGTGCTCTGCAAGCTCTCCAGGACAACATAAAATCTGGGGCTCTGTGCTTTCTTTCGTTCTGAACAAGTGTTACTGTTTTCTGCACAAAAGCGATTCTGCGAAGCAATGTGAACAGGCACAGAGAAGGTGCTAGCAGGGAATTCTCTGCCTGCCTTTCCTCAGTGCTCTGCAAGCTCTCCAGGACAACATAAAATCTGGGGTTCTGTGCTTTCTTTCATTCTGAAAAAGTGTTACTGTTTTCTGCACAAAAGCGATTCTGCGAAGCAATGTGAACACTTGTGCTTCCCAGGCACAGAGAAGGTGCTAGCAGGGAATTCTCTGCCTGCCTTTCCCCAGTGCTCTGCAAGCTCTCCAGGACAACATAAAATCTGGGGCTCTGTGCTTTCTTTCGTTCTGAACAAGTGTTACTGTTTTCTGCACAAAAGCGATTCTGCGAAGCAATATGAACACTTGTGCTTCCCAGGCACAGAGAAGGTGCTAGCAGGGAATTCTCTGCCTACCTTTCCCCAGTGCTCTGCAAGCTCTCCAGGACAACATAAAATCTGGGGCTCTGTGCTTTCTTTCGTTCTGAACAACTGTTACTGTTTTCTGCACAAAAGCGATTCTGTGAAGCAATGTGAACACTTCTGCTTCCCAGGCACAGAGAAGGTGCTAGCAGGGAATTCTCTGCCTGCCTTTCCCCAGTGCTCTGCAAGCTCTCCAGGACAACATAAAATCTGGGGCTCTGTGCTTTCTTTCGTTCTGAACAAGTGTTACTGTTTTCTGCACAAAAGCGATTCTGCGAAGCAATATGAACACTTGTGCTTCCCAGGCACAGAGAAGGTGCTAGCAGGGAATTCTCTGCCTACCTTTCCCCAGTGCTCTGCAAGCTCTCCAGGACAACATAAAATCTGGGGCTCTGTGCTTTCTTTCGTTCTGAACAACTGTTACTGTTTTCTGCACAAAAGCGATTCTGTGAAGCAATGTGAACACTTCTGCTTCCCAGGCACAGAGAAGGTGCTAGCAGGGAATTCTCTGCCTGCCTTTCCCCAGTGCTCTGCAAGCTCTCCAGGACAACATAAAATCTGGGGCTCTGTGCTTTCTTTCGTTCTGAACAAGTGTTACTGTTTTCTGCACAAAAGCGATTCTGCGAAGTAATGTGAACACTTCTGCTTCCCAGGCACAGAGAAGGTGCTAGCAGGGAATTCTCTGCCTGCCTTTCCCCAGTGCTCTGCAAGCTCTCCAGGACAACATAAAATCTGGGGCTCTGTGCTTTCTTTCGTTCTGAACAAGTGTTACTGTTTTCTGCACAAAAGCGATTCTGCAAAGCAAAGTGAACAGGCACAGAGAAGGTGCTAGCAGGGAATTCTCTGCCTGCCTTTCCTCAGTGCTCTGCAAGCTCTCCAGGACAACATAAAATCTGGGGTTCTGTGCTTTCTTTCATTCTGAACAAGTGTTACTGTTTTCTGCACAAAAGCGATTCTGCGAAGCAATGTGAACACTTCTGCTTCCCAGGCACAGAGAAGGTGCTAGCAGGGAATTCTCTGCCTACCTTTCCCCAGTGCTCTGCAAGCTCTCCAGGACAACATAAAATCTGGGGCTCTGTGCTTTCTTTCGTTCTGAACAAGTGTTACTGTTTTCTGCACAAAAGCGATTCTGCGAAGCAATGTGAACAGGCACAGAGAAGGTGCTAGCAGGGAATTCTCTGCCTGCCTTTCCCCAGTGCTCTGCAAGCTCTCCAGGACAACATAAAATCTGGGGCTCTGTGCTTTCTTTCGTTCTGAACAAGTGTGACTGTTTTCTGCACAAAAGCGATTCTGCGAAGCAATGTGAACAGGCACAGAGAAGGTGCAGGCAGGGAATTCTCTGCCTGCCTTTCCCCAGTGCTCTGCAAGCTCTCCAGGACAACATAAAATCTGGGGCTCTGTGCTTTCTTTCGTTCTGAACAAGTGTTACTGTTTTCTGCACAAAAGCGATTCTGCGAAGCAATGTGAACACTTGTGCTTCCCAGGCACAGAGAAGGTGCTAGCAGGGAATTCTCTGCCTGCCTTTCCCCAGTGCTCTGCAAGCTCTCCAGGACAACATAAAATCTGGGGCTCTGTGCTTTCTTTCGTTCTGAACAACTGTTACTGTTTTCTGCACAAAAGCGATTCTGCCAAGCAATGTGAACACTTGTGCTTCCCAGGCACAGAGAAGGTGCTAGCAGGGAATTCTCTGCCTGCCTTTCCCCAGTGCTCTGCAAGCTCTCCAGGACAACATAAAATCTGGGGCTCTGTGCTTTCTTTCGTTCTGAACAAGTGTTACTGTTTTCTGCACAAAAGCGATTCTGCGAAGCAATGTGAACAGGCACAGAGAAGGTGCTAGCAGGGAATTCTCTGCCTGCCTTTCCTCAGTGCTCTGCAAGCTCTCCAGGACAACATAAAATCTGGGGTTCTGTGCTTTCTTTCATTCTGAAAAAGTGTTACTGTTTTCTGCACAAAAGCGATTCTGCGAAGCAATGTGAACACTTGTGCTTCCCAGGCACAGAGAAGGTGCTAGCAGGGAATTCTCTGCCTGCCTTTCCCCAGTGCTCTGCAAGCTCTCCAGGACAACATAAAATCTGGGGCTCTGTGCTTTCTTTCGTTCTGAACAAGTGTTACTGTTTTCTGCACAAAAGCGATTCTGCGAAGCAATATGAACACTTGTGCTTCCCAGGCACAGAGAAGGTGCTAGCAGGGAATTCTCTGCCTACCTTTCCCCAGTGCTCTGCAAGCTCTCCAGGACAACATAAAATCTGGGGCTCTGTGCTTTCTTTCGTTCTGAACAACTGTTACTGTTTTCTGCACAAAAGCGATTCTGTGAAGCAATGTGAACACTTCTGCTTCCCAGGCACAGAGAAGGTGCTAGCAGGGAATTCTCTGCCTGCCTTTCCCCAGTGCTCTGCAAGCTCTCCAGGACAACATAAAATCTGGGGCTCTGTGCTTTCTTTCGTTCTGAACAAGTGTTACTGTTTTCTGCACAAAAGCGATTCTGCGAAGTAATGTGAACACTTCTGCTTCCCAGGCACAGAGAAGGTGCTAGCAGGGAATTCTCTGCCTGCCTTTCCCCAGTGCTCTGCAAGCTCTCCAGGACAACATAAAATCTGGGGCTCTGTGCTTTCTTTCGTTCTGAACAAGTGTTACTGTTTTCTGCACAAAAGCGATTCTGCAAAGCAAAGTGAACAGGCACAGAGAAGGTGCTAGCAGGGAATTCTCTGCCTGCCTTTCCTCAGTGCTCTGCAAGCTCTCCAGGACAACATAAAATCTGGGGTTCTGTGCTTTCTTTCATTCTGAACAAGTGTTACTGTTTTCTGCACAAAAGCGATTCTGCGAAGCAATGTGAACACTTCTGCTTCCCAGGCACAGAGAAGGTGCTAGCAGGGAATTCTCTGCTTGCCTTTCCCCAGTGCTCTGCAAGCTCTCCAGGACAACATAAAATCTGGGGCTCTGTGCTTTCTTTCGTTCTGAACAAGTGTTACTGTTTTCTGCACAAAAGCGATTCTGCGAAGCAATGTGAACAGGCACAGAGAAGGTGCTAGCAGGGAATTCTCTGCCTGCCTTTCCCCAGTGCTCTGCAAGCTCTCCAGGACAACATAAAATCTGGGGCTCTGTGCTTTCTTTCGTTCTGAACAAGTGTGACTGTTTTCTGCACAAAAGCGATTCTGCGAAGCAATGTGAACAGGCACAGAGAAGGTGCTAGCAGGGAATTCTCTGCCTGCCTTTCCCCAGTGCTCTGCAAGCTCTCCAGGACAACATAAAATCTGGGGCTCTGTGCTTTCTTTCGTTCTGAACAAGTGTTACTGTTTTCTGCACAAAAGCGATTCTGCGAAGCAATGTGAACACTTGTGCTTCCCAGGCACAGAGAAGGTGCTAGCAGGGAATTCTCTGCCTGCCTTTCCCCAGTGCTCTGCAAGCTCTCCAGGACAACAGCAAATCTGGGGCTCTGTGCTTTCTTTCGTTCTGAACAAGTGTTACTGTTTTCTGCACAAAAGCGATTCTGCGAAGCAATGTGAACAGGCACAGAGAAGGTGCTAGCAGGGAATTCTCTGCCTGCCTTTCCCCAGTGCTCTGCAAGCTCTCCAGGACAACATAAAATCTGGGGTTCTGTGCTTTCTTTCATTCTGAAAAAGTGTTACTGTTTTCTGCACAAAAGCGATTCTGCGAAGCAATGTGAACACTTGTGCTTCCCAGGCACAGAGAAGGTGCTAGCAGGGAATTCTCTGCCTGCCTTTCCCCAGTGCTCTGCAAGCTCTCCAGGACAACATAAAATCTGGGGCTCTGTGCTTTCTTTCGTTCTGAACAAGTGTTACTGTTTTCTGCACAAAAGCGATTCTGCGAAGCAATATGAACACTTGTGCTTCCCAGGCACAGAGAAGGTGCTAGCAGGGAATTCTCTGCCTGCCTTTCCCCAGTGCTCTGCAAGCTCTCCAGGACAACATAAAATCTGGGGCTCTGTGCTTTCTTTCGTTCTGAACAACTGTTACTGTTTTCTGCACAAAAGCGATTCTGCGAAGCAATGTGAACACTTGTGCTTCCCAGGCACAGAGAAGGTGCTAGCAGGGAATTCTCTGCCTGCCTTTCCCCAGTGCTCTGCAAGCTCTCCAGGACAACATAAAATCTGGGGCTCTGTGCTTTCTTTCGTTCTGAACAAGTGTTACTGTTTTCTGCACAAAAGCGGTTCTGCCAAGCAATGTGAACACTTCTGCTTCGCAGGCACAGAGAAGGTGCTAGCAGGGAATTCTCTGCCTGCCTTTCCCCAGTGCTCTGCAAGCTCTCCAGGACAACATAAAATCTGGGGCTCTGTGCTTTCTTTCGTTCTGAACAAGTGTTACTGTTTTCTGCACAAAAGCGATTCTGCGAAGTAATGTGAACACTTCTGCTTCCCAGGCACAGAGAAGGTGCTAGCAGGGAATTCTCTGCCTGCCTTTCCCCAGTGCTCTGCAAGCTCTCCAGGACAACATAAAATCTGGGGCTCTGTGCTTTCTTTCGTTCTGAACAAGTGTTACTGTTTTCTGCACAAAAGCGATTCTGCAAAGCAAAGTGAACAGGCACAGAGAAGGTGCTAGCAGGGAATTCTCTGCCTGCCTTTCCTCAGTGCTCTGCAAGCTCTCCAGGACAACATAAAATCTGGGGTTCTGTGCTTTCTTTCATTCTGAACAAGTGTTACTGTTTTCTGCACAAAAGCGATTCTGCGAAGGAATGTGAACAGGCACAGAGAAGGTGCTAGCAGGGAATTCTCTGCCTGCCTTTCCCCAGTGCTCTGCAAGCTCTCCAGGACAACATAAAATCTGGGGCTCTGTGCTTTCTTTCGTTCTGAACAAGTGTTACTGTTTTCTGCACAAAAACGATTCTGCGAAGCAATGTGAACAGGCACAGAGAAGGTGCTAGCAGGGAATTCTCTGCCTGCCTTTCGCCAGTGCTCTGCAAGCTCTCCAGGACAACATAAAATCTGGGGCTCTGTGCTTTCTTTCGTTCTGAACAAGTGTTACTGTTTTCTGCACAAAAGCGATTCTGCAAAGCAATGTGAACACTTGTGCTTCCCAGGCACAGAGAAGGTGCTAGCAGGGAATTCTCTGCCTGCCTTTCCCCAGTGCTCTGCAAGCTCTCCAGGACAACATAAAATCTGGGGCTCTGTGCTTTCTTTCGTTCTGAACAAGTGTTACTGTTTTCTGCACAAAAGCGATTCTGCGAAGCAATGTGAACAGGCACAGAGAAGGTGCTAGCAGGGAATTCTCTGCCTGCCTTTCCCCAGTGCTCTGCAAGCTCTCCAGGACAACATAAATTCTGGGGCTCTGTGCTTTCTTTCGTTCTGAACAAGTGTTACTGTTTTCTGCACAAAAGCGATTCTGCGAAGCAATGTGAACAGGCACAGAGAAGGTGCTAGCAGGGAATTCTCTGCCTGCCTTTCCCCAGTGCTCTGCAAGCTCTCCAGGACAACATAAAATCTGGGGCTCTGTGCTTTCTTTCGTTCTGAACAAGTGTGACTGTTTTCTGCACAAAAGCGATTCTGCGAAGCAATGTGAACAGGCACAGAGAAGGTGCTAGCAGGGAATTCTCTGCCTGCCTTTCCCCAGTGCTCTGCAAGCTCTCCAGGACAACATAAAATCTGGGGCTCTGTGCTTTCTTTCGTTCTGAACAAGTGTTACTGTTTTCTGCACAAAAGCGATTCTGCGAAGCAATGTGAACACTTGTGCTTCCCAGGCACAGAGAAGGTGCTAGCAGGGAATTCTCTGCCTGCCTTTCCCCAGTGCTCTGCAAGCTCTCCAGGACAACAGCAAATCTGGGGCTCTGTGCTTTCTTTCGTTCTGAACAAGTGTTACTGTTTTCTGCACAAAAGCGATTCTGCGAAGCAATGTGAACAGGCACAGAGAAGGTGCTAGCAGGGAATTCTCTGCCTGCCTTTCCCCAGTGCTCTGCAAGCTCTCCAGGACAACATAAAATCTGGGGTTCTGTGCTTTCTTTCATTCTGAAAAAGTGTTAATGTTTTCTGCACAAAAGCGATTCTGCGAAGCAATGTGAACACTTGTGCTTCCCAGGCACAGAGAAGGTGCTAGCAGGGAATTCTCTGCCTGCCTTTCCCCAGTGCTCTGCAAGCTCTCCAGGACAACATAAAATCTGGGGCTCTGTGCTTTCTTTCGTTCTGAACAAGTGTTACTGTTTTCTGCACAAAAGCGATTCTGCGAAGCAATATGAACACTTGTGCTTCCCAGGCACAGAGAAGGTGCTAGCAGGGAATTCTCTGCCTGCCTTTCCCCAGTGCTCTGCAAGCTCTCCAGGACAACATAAAATCTGGGGCTCTGTGCTTTCTTTCGTTCTGAACAACTGTTACTGTTTTCTGCACAAAAGCGATTCTGCGAAGCAATGTGAACACTTGTGCTTCCCAGGCACAGAGAAGGTGCTAGCAGGGAATTCTCTGCCTGCCTTTCCCCAGTGCTCTGCAAGCTCTCCAGGACAACATAAAATCTGGGGCTCTGTGCTTTCTTTCGTTCTGAACAAGTGTTACTGTTTTCTGCACAAAAGCGGTTCTGCCAAGCAATGTGAACACTTCTGCTTCCCAGGCACAGAGAAGGTGCTAGCAGGGAATTCTCTGCCTGCCTTTCCCCAGTGCTCTGCAAGCTCTCCAGGACAACATAAAATCTGGGGCTCTGTGCTTTCTTTCGTTCTGAACAAGTGTTACTGTTTTCTGCACAAAAGCGATTCTGCGAAGTAATGTGAACACTTCTGCTTCCCAGGCACAGAGAAGGTGCTAGCAGGGAATTCTCTGCCTGCCTTTCCCCAGTGCTCTGCAAGCTCTCCAGGACAACATAAAATCTGGGGCTCTGTGCTTTCTTTCGTTCTGAACAAGTGTTACTGTTTTCTGCACAAAAGCGATTCTGCAAAGCAAAGTGAACAGGCACAGAGAAGGTGCTAGCAGGGAATTCTCTGCCTGCCTTTCCTCAGTGCTCTGCAAGCTCTCCAGGACAACATAAAATCTGGGGTTCTGTGCTTTCTTTCATTCTGAACAAGTGTTACTGTTTTCTGCACAAAAGCGATTCTGCGAAGGAATGTGAACAGGCACAGAGAAGGTGCTAGCAGGGAATTCTCTGCCTGCCTTTCCCCAGTGCTCTGCAAGCTCTCCAGGACAACATAAAATCTGGGGCTCTGTGCTTTCTTTCGTTCTGAACAAGTGTTACTGTTTTCTGCACAAAAACGATTCTGCGAAGCAATGTGAACAGGCACAGAGAAGGTGCTAGCAGGGAATTCTCTGCCTGCCTTTCGCCAGTGCTCTGCAAGCTCTCCAGGACAACATAAAATCTGGGGCTCTGTGCTTTCTTTCGTTCTGAACAAGTGTTACTGTTTTCTGCACAAAAGCGATTCTGCAAAGCAATGTGAACACTTGTGCTTCCCAGGCACAGAGAAGGTGCTAGCAGGGAATTCTCTGCCTGCCTTTCCCCAGTGCTCTGCAAGCTCTCCAGGACAACATAAAATCTGGGGCTCTGTGCTTTCTTTCGTTCTGAACAAGTGTTACTGTTTTCTGCACAAAAGCGATTCTGCGAAGCAATGTGAACAGGCACAGAGAAGGTGCTAGCAGGGAATTCTCTGCCTGCCTTTCCCCAGTGCTCTGCAAGCTCTCCAGGACAACATAAATTCTGGGGCTCTGTGCTTTCTTTCGTTCTGAACAAGTGTTACTGTTTTCTGCACAAAAGCGATTCTGCGAAGCAATGTGAACACTTGTGCTTCCCAGGCACAGAGAAGGTGCTAGCAGGGAATTCTCTGCCTGCCTTTCCCCAGTGCTCTGCAAGCTCTCCAGGACAACATAAAATCTGGGGCTCTGTGCTTTCTTTCGTTCTGAACAAGTGTTACTGTTTTCTGCACAAAAGCGATTCTGCCAAGCAATGTGAACACTTGTGCTTCCCAGGCACAGAGAAGGTGCTAGCAGGGAATTCTCTGCCTGCCTTTCCCCAGTGCTCTGCAAGCTCTCCAGGACAACATAAAATCTGGGGCTCTGTGCTTTCTTTCGTTCTGAACAAGTGTTACTGTTTTCTGCACAAAAGCGATTCTGCGAAGTAATGTGAACACTTGTGCTTCCCAGGCACAGAGAAGGTGCTAGCAGGGAATTCTCTGCCTGCCTTTCCTCAGTGCTCTGCAAGCTCTCCAGGACAACATAAAATCTGGGGTTCTGTGCTTTCTTTCATTCTGAACAAGTGTTACTGTTTTCTGCACAAAAGCGATTCTGCGAAGCAATGTGAACACTTCTGCTTCCCAGGCACAGAGAAGGTGCTAGCAGGGAATTCTCTGCCTGCCTTTCCCCAGTGCTCTGCAAGCTCTCCAGGACAACATAAAATCTGGGGCTCTGTGCTTTCTTTCGTTCTGAACAAGTGTTACTGTTTTCTGCACAAAAGCGATTCTGCGAAGCAATGTGAACAGGCACAGAGAAGGTGCTAGCAGGGAATTCTCTGCCTGCCTTTCGCCAGTGCTCTGCAAGCTCTCCAGGACAACATAAAATCTGGGGCTCTGTGCTTTCTTTCGTTCTGAACAAGTGTTACTGTTTTCTGCACAAAAGCGATTCTGCAAAGCAATGTGAACACTTGTGCTTCCCAGGCACAGAGAAGGTGCTAGCAGGGAATTCTCTGCCTGCCTTTCCCCAGTGCTCTGCAAGCTCTCCAGGACAACATAAAATCTGGGGCTCTGTGCTTTCTTTCGTTCTGAACAAGTGTTACTGTTTTCTGCACAAAAGCGATTCTGCGAAGCAATGTGAACAGGCACAGAGAAGGTGCTAGCAGGGAATTCTCTGCCTGCCTTTCCCCAGTGCTCTGCAAGCTCTCCAGGACAACATAAATTCTGGGGCTCTGTGCTTTCTTTCGTTCTGAACAAGTGTTACTGTTTTCTGCACAAAAGCGATTCTGCGAAGCAATGTGAACACTTGTGCTTCCCAGGCACAGAGAAGGTGCTAGCAGGGAATTCTCTGCCTGCCTTTCCCCAGTGCTCTGCAAGCTCTCCAGGACAACATAAAATCTGGGGCTCTGTGCTTTCTTTCGTTCTGAACAAGTGTTACTGTTTTCTGCACAAAAGCGATTCTGCCAAGCAATGTGAACACTTGTGCTTCCCAGGCACAGAGAAGGTGCTAGCAGGGAATTCTCTGCCTGCCTTTCCCCAGTGCTCTGCAAGCTCTCCAGGACAACATAAAATCTGGGGCTCTGTGCTTTCTTTCGTTCTGAACAACTGTTACTGTTTTCTGCACAAAAGCGATTCTGCCAAGCAATGTGAACACTTGTGCTTCCCAGGCACAGAGAAGGTGCTAGCAGGGAATTCTCTGCCTGCCTTTCCCCAGTGCTCTGCAAGCTCTCCAGGACAACATAAAATCTGGGGCTCTGTGCTTTCTTTCGTTCTGAACAAGTGTTACTGTTTTCTGCACAAAAGCGATTCTGCGAAGCAATGTGATTAGGCACAGAGAAGGTGCTAGCAGGGAATTCTCTGCCTGCCTTTCCCCAGTGCTCTGCAAGCTCTCCAGGACAACATAAAATCTGGGGCTCTGTGCTTTCTTTCATTCTGAACAAGTGTTACTGTTTTCTGCACAAAAGCGATTCTGCGAAGCAATGTGAACACTTCTGCTTCCCAGGCACAGAGAAGGTGCTAGCAGGGAATTCTCTGCCTGCCTTTCCCCAGTGCTCTGCAAGCTCTCCAGGACAACATAAAATCTGGGGCTCTGTGCTTTCTTTCGTTCTGAACAAGTGTTACTGTTTTCTGCACAAAAGCGATTCTGCCAAGCAATGTGAACACTTGTGCTTCCCAGGCACAGAGAAGGTGCTAGCAGGGAATTCTCTGCCTGCCTTTCCCCAGTGCTCTGCAAGCTCTCCAGGACAACATAAAATCTGGGGCTCTGTGCTTTCTTTCGTTCTGAACAAGTGTTACTGTTTTCTGCACAAAAGCGATTCTGCGAAGTAATGTGAACACTTGTGCTTCCCAGGCACAGAGAAGGTGCTAGCAGGGAATTCTCTGCCTGCCTTTCCCCAGTGCTCTGCAAGCTCTCCAGGACAACAGCAAATCTGAGGCTCTGTGCTTTCTTTCGTTCTGAACAAGTGTTACTGTTTTCTGCACAAAAGCGATTCTGCGAAGCAATGTGAACACTTGTGCTTCCCAGGCACAGAGAAGGTGCTAGCAGGGAATTCTCTGCCTGCCTTTCCCCAGTGCTCTGCAAGCTCTCCAGGACAACATAAAATCTGGGGCTCTGTGCTTTCTTTCGTTCTGAACAACTGTTACTGTTTTCTGCACAAAAGCGATTCTGCGAAGCAATGTGAACACTTGTGCTTCCCAGGCACAGAGAAGGTGCTAGCAGGGAATTCTCTGCCTGCCTTTCCCCAGTGCTCTGCAAGCTCTCCAGGACAACAGCAAATCTGGGGCTCTGTGCTTTCTTTCGTTCTGAACAAGTGTTACTGTTTTCTGCACAAAAGCGATTCTGCGAAGCAATGTGAACAGGCACAGAGAAGGTGCTAGCAGGGAATTCTCTGCCTGCCTTTCCCCAGTGCTCTGCAAGCTCTCAAGGACAACATAAAATCTGGGGCTCTGTGCTTTCTTTCGTTCTGAACAAGTGTTACTGTTTTCTGCACAAAAGCGATTCTGCGAAGTAATGTGAACACTTCTGCTTACCAGGCACAGAGAAGGTGCTAGCAGGGAATTCTCTGCCTGCCTTTCCCCAGTGCTCTGCAAGCTCTCCAGGACAACAGCAAATCTGGGGCTCTGTGCTTTCTTTCGTTCTGAACAAGTGTTACTGTTTTCTGCACAAAAGCGATTCTGCGAAGCAAAGTGAACAGGCACAGAGAAGGTGCTAGCAGGGAATTCTCTGCCTGCCTTTCCCCAGTGCTCTGCAAGCTCTCCAGGACAACATAAAATCTGGGGTTCTGTGCTTTCTTTCGTTCTGAACAAGTGTTACTGTTTTCTGCACAAAAGCGATTCTGCAAAGCAATGTGAACACTTGTGCTTCCCAGGCACAGAGAAGGTGCTAGCAGGGAATTCTCTGCCTGCCTTTCCCCAGTGCTCTGCAAGCTCTCCAGGACAACATAAAATCTGGGGCTCTGTGCTTTCTTTCGTTCTGAACAAGTGTTACTGTTTTCTGCAGAAAAGCGATTCTGCGAAGCAATGTGAACAGGCACAGAGAAGGTGCTAGCAGGGAATTCTCTGCCTGCCTTTCCCCAGTGCTCTGCAAGCTCTCCAGGACAACATAAAATCTGGGGCTCTGTGCTTTCTTTCCTTCTGAACAAGTGTTACTGTTTTCTGCACAAAAGCGATTCTGCGAAGTAATGTGAACACTTCTGCTTCCCAGGCACAGAGAAGGTGCTAGCAGGGAATTCTCTGCCTGCCTTTCCCCAGTGCTCTGCAAGCTCTCCAGGACAACATAAAATCTGGGGCTCTGTGCTTTCTTTCGTTCTGAACAAGTGTTACTGTTTTCTGCACAAAAGCGATTCTGCAAAGCAATGTGAACACTTGTGCTTCCCAGGCACAGAGAAGGTGCTAGCAGGGAATTCTCTGCCTGCCTTTCCCCAGTGCTCTGCAAGCTCTCCAGGACAACAGCAAATCTGGGGCTCTGTGCTTTCTTTCGTTCTGAACAAGTGTTACTGTTTTCTGCACAAAAGCGATTCTGCGAAGCAATGGGAACAGGCACAGAGAAGGTGCTAGCAGGGAATTCTCTGCCTGCCTTTCCCCAGTGCTCTGCAAGCTCTCCAGGACAACATAAAATCTGGGGTTCTGTGCTTTCTTTCATTCTGAACAAGTGTTACTGTTTTCTGCACAAAAGCGATTCTGCGAAGCAATGTGAACACTTGTACTTCCCAGGCACAGAGAAGGTGCTAGCAGGGAATTCTCTGCCTGCCTTTCCCCAGTGCTCTGCAAGCTCTCCAGGACAACAGCAAATCTGGGGCTCTGTGCTTTCTTTCGTTCTGAACAACTGTTACTGTTTTCTGCACAAAAGCGATTCTGCAAAGCAATGTGAACACTTGTGCTTCCCAGGCACAGAGAAGGTGCTAGCAGGGAATTCTCTGCCTACCTTTCCCCAGTGCTCTGCAAGCTCTCCAGGACAACAGCAAATCTGGGGCTCTGTGCTTTCTTTCGTTCTGAACAAGTGTTACTGTTTTCTGCACAAAAGCGATTCTGCGAAGCAATGTGAACACTTGTGCTTCCCAGGCACAGAGAAGGTGCTAGCAGGGAATTCTCTGCCTGCCTTTCCCCAGTGCTCTGCAAGCTCTCCAGGACAACATAAAATCTGGGGCTCTGTGCTTTCTTTCGTTCTGAACAACTGTTACTGTTTTCTGCACAAAAGCGATTCTGCCAAGCAATGTGAACACTTGTGCTTCCCAGGCACAGAGAAGGTGCTAGCAGGGAATTCTCTGCCTGCCTTTCCCCAGTGCTCTGCAAGCTCTCCAGGACAACATAAAATCTGGGGCTCTGTGCTTTCTTTCGTTCTGAACAAGTGTTACTGTTTTCTGCACAAAAGCGATTCTGCGAAGCAATGTGAACAGGCACAGAGAAGGTGCTAGCAGGGAATTCTCTGCCTGCCTTTCCTCAGTGCTCTGCAAGCTCTCCAGGACAACATAAAATCTGGGGTTCTGTGCTTTCTTTCATTCTGAAAAAGTGTTACTGTTTTCTGCACAAAAGCGATTCTGCGAAGCAATGTGAACACTTGTGCTTCCCAGGCACAGAGAAGGTGCTAGCAGGGAATTCTCTGCCTGCCTTTCCCCAGTGCTCTGCAAGCTCTCCAGGACAACATAAAATCTGGGGCTCTGTGCTTTCTTTCGTTCTGAACAAGTGTTACTGTTTTCTGCACAAAAGCGATTCTGCGAAGCAATATGAACACTTGTGCTTCCCAGGCACAGAGAAGGTGCTAGCAGGGAATTCTCTGCCTGCCTTTCCCCAGTGCTCTGCAAGCTCTCCAGGACAACATAAAATCTGGGGCTCTGTGCTTTCTTTCGTTCTGAACAACTGTTACTGTTTTCTGCACAAAAGCGATTCTGTGAAGCAATGTGAACACTTCTGCTTCCCAGGCACAGAGAAGGTGCTAGCAGGGAATTCTCTGCCTGCCTTTCCCCAGTGCTCTGCAAGCTCTCCAGGACAACATAAAATCTGGGGCTCTGTGCTTTCTTTCGTTCTGAACAAGTGTTACTGTTTTCTGCACAAAAGCGATTCTGCGAAGTAATGTGAACACTTCTGCTTCCCAGGCACAGAGAAGGTGCTAGCAGGGAATTCTCTGCCTGCCTTTCCCCAGTGCTCTGCAAGCTCTCCAGGACAACATAAAATCTGGGGCTCTGTGCTTTCTTTCGTTCTGAACAAGTGTTACTGTTTTCTGCACAAAAGCGATTCTGCAAAGCAAAGTGAACAGGCACAGAGAAGGTGCTAGCAGGGAATTCTCTGCCTGCCTTTCCTCAGTGCTCTGCAAGCTCTCCAGGACAACATAAAATCTGGGGTTCTGTGCTTTCTTTCATTCTGAACAAGTGTTACTGTTTTCTGCACAAAAGCGATTCTGCGAAGCAATGTGAACACTTCTGCTTCCCAGGAACAGAGAAGGTGCTAGCAGGGAATTCTCTGCCTGCCTTTCCCCAGTGCTCTGCAAGCTCTCCAGGACAACATAAAATCTGGGGCTCTGTGCTTTCTTTCGTTCTGAACAAGTGTTACTGTTTTCTGCACAAAAGCGATTCTGCGAAGCAATGTGAACAGGCACAGAGAAGGTGCTTAGCAGGGAATTCTCTGCCTGCCTTTCCCCAGTGCTCTGCAAGCTCTCCAGGACAACATAAAATCTGGGGCTCTGTGCTTTCTTTCGTTCTGAACAAGTGTGACTGTTTTCTGCACAAAAGCGATTCTGCGAAGCAATGTGAACAGGCACAGAGAAGGTGCTAGCAGGGAATTCTCTGCCTGCCTTTCCCCAGTGCTCTGCAAGCTCTCCAGGACAACATAAAATCTGGGGCTCTGTGCTTTCTTTCGTTCTGAACAAGTGTTACTGTTTTCTGCACAAAAGCGATTCTGCGAAGCAATGTGAACACTTGTGCTTCCCAGGCACAGAGAAGGTGCTAGCAGGGAATTCTCTGCCTGCCTTTCCCCAGTGCTCTGCAAGCTCTCCAGGACAACAGCAAATCTGGGGCTCTGTGCTTTCTTTCGTTCTGAACAAGTGTTACTGTTTTCTGCACAAAAGCGATTCTGCGAAGCAATGTGAACAGGCACAGAGAAGGTGCTAGCAGGGAATTCTCTGCCTGCCTTTCCCCAGTGCTCTGCAAGCTCTCCAGGACAACATAAAATCTGGGGTTCTGTGCTTTCTTTCATTCTGAAAAAGTGTTACTGTTTTCTGCACAAAAGCGATTCTGCGAAGCAATGTGAACACTTGTGCTTCCCAGGCACAGAGAAGGTGCTAGCAGGGAATTCTCTGCCTGCCTTTCCCCAGTGCTCTGCAAGCTCTCCAGGACAACATAAAATCTGGGGCTCTGTGCTTTCTTTCGTTCTGAACAAGTGTTACTGTTTTCTGCACAAAAGCGATTCTGCGAAGCAATATGAACACTTGTGCTTCCCAGGCACAGAGAAGGTGCTAGCAGGGAATTCTCTGCCTGCCTTTCCCCAGTGCTCTGCAAGCTCTCCAGGACAACATAAAATCTGGGGCTCTGTGCTTTCTTTCGTTCTGAACAACTGTTACTGTTTTCTGCACAAAAGCGATTCTGCCAAGCAATGTGAACACTTCTGCTTCCCAGGCACAGAGAAGGTGCTAGCAGGGAATTCTCTGCCTGCCTTTCCCCAGTGCTCTGCAAGCTCTCCAGGACAACATAAAATCTGGGGCTCTGTGCTTTCTTTCGTTCTGAACAAGTGTTACTGTTTTCTGCACAAAAGCGGTTCTGCCAAGCAATGTGAACACTTCTGCTTCCCAGGCACAGAGAAGGTGCTAGCAGGGAATTCTCTGCCTGCCTTTCCCCAGTGCTCTGCAAGCTCTCCAGGACAACATAAAATCTGGGGCTCTGTGCTTTCTTTCGTTCTGAACAAGTGTTACTGTTTTCTGCACAAAAGCGATTCTGCGAAGTAATGTGAACACTTCTGCTTCCCAGGCACAGAGAAGGTGCTAGCAGGGAATTCTCTGCCTGCCTTTCCCCAGTGCTCTGCAAGCTCTCCAGGACAACATAAAATCTGGGGCTCTGTGCTTTCTTTCGTTCTGAACAAGTGTTACTGTTTTCTGCACAAAAGCGATTCTGCAAAGCAAAGTGAACAGGCACAGAGAAGGTGCTAGCAGGGAATTCTCTGCCTGCCTTTCCTCAGTGCTCTGCAAGCTCTCCAGGACAACATAAAATCTGGGGTTCTGTGCTTTCTTTCATTCTGAACAAGTGTTACTGTTTTCTGCACAAAAGCGATTCTGCGAAGCAATGTGAACACTTGTGCTTCCCAGGCACAGAGAAGGTGCTAGCAGGGAATTCTCTGCCTGCCTTTCCCCAGTGCTCTGCAAGCTCTCCAGGACAATATAAAATCTGGGGCTCTGTGCTTTCTTTCGTTCTGAACAAGTGTGACTGTTTTCTGCACAAAAGCGATTCTGCGAAGCAATGTGAACAGGCACAGAGAAGGTGCTAGCAGGGAATTCTCTGCCTGCCTTTCCCCAGTGCTCTGCAAGCTCTCCAGGACAACATAAAATCTGGGGCTCTGTGCTTTCTTTCGTTCTGAACAACTGTTACTGTTTTCTGCACAAAAGCGATTCTGCGAAGCAATGTGAACACTTGTGCTTCCCAGGCACAGAGAAGGTGCTAGCAGGGAATTCTCTGCCTGCCTTTCCCCAGTGCTCTGCAAGCTCTCCAGGACAACATAAAATCTGGGACTCTGTGCTTTCTTTCGTTCTGAACAAGTGTTACTGTTTTCTGCACAAAAGCGATTCTGCGAAGCAATGTGAACACTTGTGCTTCCCAGGCACAGAGAAGGTGCTAGCAGGGAATTCTCTGCCTGCCTTTCCCCAGTGCTCTGCAAGCTCTCCAGGACAACATAAAATCTGGGGCTCTGTGCTTTCTTTCGTTCTGAACAAGTGTTACTGTTTTCTGCACAAAAGCGATTCTGCGAAGTAATGTGAACACTTCTGCTTCCCAGGCACAGAGAAGGTGCTAGCAGGGAATTCTCTGCCTGCCTTTCCCCAGTGCTCTGCAAGCTCTCCAGGACAACATAAAATCTGGGGCTCTGTGCTTTCTTTCGTTCTGAACAAGTGTTACTGTTTTCTGCACAAAAGCGATTCTGCAAAGCAAAGTGAACAGGCACAGAGAAGGTGCTAGCAGGGAATTCTCTGCCTGCCTTTCCTCAGTGCTCTGCAAGCTCTCCAGGACAACATAAAATGTGGGGTTCTGTGCTTTCTTTCGTTCTGAACAAGTGTTACTGTTTTCTGCACAAAAGCGATTCTGCGAAGCAATGTGAACACTTCTGCTTCCCAGGCACAGAGAAGGTGCTAGCAGGGAATTCTCTGCCTGCCTTTCCCCAGTGCTCTGCAAGCTCTCCAGGACAACATAAAATCTGGGGCTCTGTGCTTTCTTTCGTTCTGAACAAGTGTTACTGTTTTCTGCACAAAAGCGATTCTGCGAAGCAATGTGAACAGGCACAGAGAAGGTGCTAGCAGGGAATTCTCTGCCTGCCTTTCCCCAGTGCTCTGCAAGCTCTCCAGGACAACATAAAATCTGGGGCTCTGTGCTTTCTTTCGTTCTGAACAAGTGTTACTGTTTTCTGCACAAAAGCGATTCTGCGAAGCAATGTGAACACTTGTGCTTCCCAGGCACAGAGAAGGTGCTAGCAGGGAATTCTCTGCCTGCCTTTCCCCAGTGCTCTGCAAGCTCTCCAGGACAACATAAATTCTGGGGCTCTGTGCTTTCTTTCGTTCTGAACAAGTGTTACTGTTTTCTGCACAAAAGCGATTCTGCGAAGCAATATGAACACTTGTGCTTCCCAGGCACAGAGAAGGTGCTAGCAGGGAATTCTCTGCCTGCCTTTCCCCAGTGCTCTGCAAGCTCTCCAGGACAACATAAAATCTGGGGCTCTGTGCTTTCTTTCGTTCTGAACAAGTGTTACTGTTTTCTGCACAAAAGCGATTCTGCCAAGCAATGTGAACACTTGTGCTTCCCAGGCACAGAGAAGGTGCTAGCAGGGAATTCTCTGCCTGCCTTTCCCCAGTGCTCTGCAAGCTCTCCAGGACAACATAAAATCTGGGGCTCTGTGCTTTCTTTCGTTCTGAACAACTGTTACTGTTTTCTGCACAAAAGCGATTCTGCGAAGTAATGTGAACACTTGTGCTTCCCAGGCACAGAGAAGGTGCTAGCAGGGAATTCTCTGCCTGCCTTTCCTCAGTGCTCTGCAAGCTCTCCAGGACAACATAAAATCTGGGGTTCTGTGCTTTCTTTCATTCTGAACAAGTGTTACTGTTTTCTGCACAAAAGCGATTCTGCGAAGCAATGTGAACACTTCTGCTTCCCAGGCACAGAGAAGGTGCTAGCAGGGAATTCTCTGCCTGCCTTTCCCCAGTGCTCTGCAAGCTCTCCAGGACAACATAAAATCTGGGGCTCTGTGCTTTCTTTCGTTCTGAACAAGTGTTACTGTTTTCTGCACAAAAGCGATTCTGCGAAGCAATGTGAACAGGCACAGAGAAGGTGCTAGCAGGGAATTCTCTGCCTGCCTTTCGCCAGTGCTCTGCAAGCTCTCCAGGACAACATAAAATCTGGGGCTCTGTGCTTTCTTTCGTTCTGAACAAGTGTTACTGTTTTCTGCACAAAAGCGATTCTGCGAAGCAATGTGAACAGGCACAGAGAAGGTGCTAGCAGGGAATTCTCTGCCTGCCTTTCGCCAGTGCTCTGCAAGCTCTCCAGGACAACATAAAATCTGGGGCTCTGTGCTTTCTTTCGTTCTGAACAACTGTTACTGTTTTCTGCACAAAAGCGATTCTGCGAAGTAATGTGAACACTTGTGCTTCCCAGGCACAGAGAAGGTGCTAGCAGGGAATTCTCTGCCTGCCTTTCCCCAGTGCTCTGCAAGCTCTCCAGGACAACATAAAATCTGGGGCTCTGTGCTTTCTTTCGTTCTGAACAAGTGTGACTGTTTTCTGCACAAAAGCGATTCTGCGAAGCAATGTGAACAGGCACAGAGAAGGTGCTAGCAGGGAATTCTCTGCCTGCCTTTCCCCAGTGCTCTGCAAGCTCTCCAGGACAACATAAAATCTGGGGCTCTGTGCTTTCTTTCGTTCTGAACAACTGTTACTGTTTTCTGCACAAAAGCGATTCTGCGAAGCAATGTGAACACTTGTGCTTCCCAGGCACAGAGAAGGTGCTAGCAGGGAATTCTCTGCCTGCCTTTCCCCAGTGCTCTGCAAGCTCTCCAGGACAACATAAAATCTGGGACTCTGTGCTTTCTTTCGTTCTGAACAAGTGTTACTGTTTTCTGCACAAAAGCGATTCTGCGAAGCAATGTGAACACTTGTGCTTCCCAGGCACAGAGAAGGTGCTAGCAGGGAATTCTCTGCCTGCCTTTCCCCAGTGCTCTGCAAGCTCTCCAGGACAACATAAAATCTGGGGCTCTGTGCTTTCTTTCGTTCTGAACAAGTGTTACTGTTTTCTGCACAAAAGCGATTCTGCGAAGTAATGTGAACACTTCTGCTTCCCAGGCACAGAGAAGGTGCTAGCAGGGAATTCTCTGCCTGCCTTTCCCCAGTGCTCTGCAAGCTCTCCAGGACAACATAAAATCTGGGGCTCTGTGCTTTCTTTCGTTCTGAACAAGTGTTACTGTTTTCTGCACAAAAGCGATTCTGCAAAGCAAAGTGAACAGGCACAGAGAAGGTGCTAGCAGGGAATTCTCTGCCTGCCTTTCCTCAGTGCTCTGCAAGCTCTCCAGGACAACATAAAATGTGGGGTTCTGTGCTTTCTTTCGTTCTGAACAAGTGTTACTGTTTTCTGCACAAAAGCGATTCTGCGAAGCAATGTGAACACTTCTGCTTCCCAGGCACAGAGAAGGTGCTAGCAGGGAATTCTCTGCCTGCCTTTCCCCAGTGCTCTGCAAGCTCTCCAGGACAACATAAAATCTGGGGCTCTGTGCTTTCTTTCGTTCTGAACAAGTGTTACTGTTTTCTGCACAAAAGCGATTCTGCGAAGCAATGTGAACAGGCACAGAGAAGGTGCTAGCAGGGAATTCTCTGCCTGCCTTTCCCCAGTGCTCTGCAAGCTCTCCAGGACAACATAAAATCTGGGGCTCTGTGCTTTCTTTCGTTCTGAACAACTGTTACTGTTTTCTGCACAAAAGCGATTCTGCGAAGCAATGTGAACACTTGTGCTTCCCAGGCACAGAGAAGGTGCTAGCAGGGAATTCTCTGCCTGCCTTTCCCCAGTGCTCTGCAAGCTCTCCAGGACAACATAAAATCTGGGGCTCTGTGCTTTCTTTCGTTCTGAACAAGTGTTACTGTTTTCTGCACAAAAGCGATTCTGCGAAGCAATATGAACACTTGTGCTTCCCAGGCACAGAGAAGGTGCTAGCAGGGAATTCTCTGCCTGCCTTTCCCCAGTGCTCTGCAAGCTCTCCAGGACAACATAAAATCTGGGGCTCTGTGCTTTCTTTCGTTCTGAACAAGTGTTACTGTTTTCTGCACAAAAGCGATTCTGCCAAGCAATGTGAACACTTGTGCTTCCCAGGCACAGAGAAGGTGCTAGCAGGGAATTCTCTGCCTGCCTTTCCCCAGTGCTCTGCAAGCTCTCCAGGACAACATAAAATCTGGGGCTCTGTGCTTTCTTTCGTTCTGAACAAGTGTTAATGTTTTCTGCACAAAAACGATTCTGCGAAGCAATGTGAACACTTGTGCTTCCCAGGCACAGAGAAGGTGCTAGCAGGGAATTCTCTGCCTGCCTTTCCCCAGTGCTCTGCAAGCTCTCCAGGACAACATAAAATCTGGGGCTCTGTGCTTTCTTTCGTTCTGAACAAGTGTTACTGTTTTCTGCACAAAAACGATTCTGCGAAGCAATGTGAACACTTGTGCTTCCCAGGCACAGAGAAGGTGCTAGCAGGGAATTCTCTGCCTGCCTTTCCCCAGTGCTCTGCAAGCTCTCCAGGACAACATAAAATCTGGGGCTCTGTGCTTTCTTTCGTTCTGAACAACTGTTACTGTTTTCTGCACAAAAGCGATTCTGCGAAGCAATGTGAACACTTCTGCTTCCCAGGCACAGAGAAGGTGCTAGCAGGGAATTCTCTGCCTGCCTTTCCCCAGTGCTCTGCAAGCTCTCCAGGACAACATAAAATCTGGGGCTCTGTGCTTTCTTTCGTTCTGAACAAGTGTTACTGTTTTCTGCACAAAAGCGATTCTGCGAAGCAATGTGAACAGGCACAGAGAAGGTGCTAGCAGGGAATTCTCTGCCTGCCTTTCGCCAGTGCTCTGCAAGCTCTCCAGGACAACATAAAATCTGGGGCTCTGTGCTTTCTTTCGTTCTGAACAAGTGTTACTGTTTTCTGCACAAAAGCGATTCTGCGAAGCAATGTGAACAGGCACAGAGAAGGTGCTAGCAGGGAATTCTCTGCCTGCCTTTCGCCAGTGCTCTGCAAGCTCTCCAGGACAACATAAAATCTGGGGCTCTGTGCTTTCTTTCGTTCTGAACAACTGTTACTGTTTTCTGCACAAAAGCGATTCTGCGAAGTAATGTGAACACTTGTGCTTCCCAGGCACAGAGAAGGTGCTAGCAGGGAATTCTCTGCCTGCCTTTCCTCAGTGCTCTGCAAGCTCTCCAGGACAACATAAAATCTGGGGTTCTGTGCTTTCTTTCATTCTGAACAAGTGTTACTGTTTTCTGCACAAAAGCGATTCTGCGAAGCAATGTGAACACTTCTGCTTCCCAGGCACAGAGAAGGTGCTAGCAGGGAATTCTCTGCCTGCCTTTCCCCAGTGCTCTGCAAGCTCTCCAGGACAACATAAAATCTGGGGCTCTGTGCTTTCTTTCGTTCTGAACAAGTGTGACTGTTTTCTGCACAAAAGCGATTCTGCGAAGCAATGTGAACAGGCACAGAGAAGGTGCTAGCAGGGAATTCTCTGCCTGCCTTTCGCCAGTGCTCTGCAAGCTCTCCAGGACAACATAAAATCTGGGGCTCTGTGCTTTCTTTCGTTCTGAACAAGTGTTACTGTTTTCTGCACAAAAGCGATTCTGCGAAGCAATGTGAACAGGCACAGAGAAGGTGCTAGCAGGGAATTCTCTGCCTG